>NW_011889197.1:920621-928232 GCF_000151845.1 Pteropus vampyrus
GGACCCTCTCTGTGTGCCCAGGACAAGTGCCATCCTGCCCTGTCCTAGCTTCCACAAAGCCACTTGGCCGCAGCAGGACCAAAGGAGACAACTGGAAGACCAAGGAGAGGCTGCAGCCATGGTTCTATGGAGCAGGAAGCTTCAGTTCCGGCCACCTGAGAGACAGCCAGTTCTCTCAAGAGCTCCAAACCTGGCCTTCAGATCAAGAAGTTCAGATAAGGTTCAGATTACAGCCGTCCAACTCTGGGCCACAGAACCTCTCCAGGCTTTCCAAAGCCCTAGCCATTGCTTTCCCTCACTCTGCTACAGGCAGAGCGGGACCATCATGAGGCCTTAAGGAGTAAGGTCGTGCCAGATTGGGTCCTGCCCATCCTGCAACGTGGTGGCAGCAGCTCCATGCAGAGAAAGCAGCTACTAACAGAGAAGAAGGGAGTAACAGCCCTGGAGGGTGGGGAATCTGCAGGGCGGGGGAGGCCTGAGCACATTCAATAGAGAAAATTAAATGAATTTGTTTCTTAATCTGGAAGGAAAAAAATATTGAAGATCACTTATCATAGCTGGGAGATAAATGCTCCACTGAGATATTAGAAGGCAGACGGTAATTTTTTCCTGATGTCTTACAGAAGGGAACATGGGCTGAAAATGAAAATAAGATGTATAACTTACACATGTTAGAATTTAAGGTTTTACTATTCGCCTACTGTTTTTCCAGGCAGAGAACCAAGAACCAGCCGTCAGAGCCCCAGATTGTTGAAGGTTTAATGTCCCCATGGCAGTGTGAGGGAGGCAGTAGCTCATCAGGGCTTTTCACCAGGGTTTGGCCTTTGGCTTCTGCTGTTGAAGGACTTGGCCTGAGATGAAGCCGTCCCTGAAAGACCCTGGTCCTGGGTCTGAGCTGGGCTTTAGTTGAGCTCACTGGGTGCCCCCCTCCTGGTGGCCAACCGCAAGCGGATATATGTGCACACACACATGCATGCACGCATGCACACACGCACACACATACACACCCAATACACATGCATGCCTGCACACACATGCACACACATGCACACACATGCACACCCCAACACACACGTATACACACACATACCCACATGCATGCACACACACACATGCATACCCCAACATGCACCCATGCACATGTGCATGCACACACACGCACGTGCACACACATGCATACCCCAACATGCACACATGCACATGTGCATGCACACACATGCACGTGCATACATACACACATGCATGCACACACGTACACACGCAGAGCTACCATAGTCTGGCAGACTTTATCAGCATACTTGTCAGTTGTGAAACAACCCAAGTGCAGCAAAAGTTTGGAGGATTAAGTTGGCCTCCAACCAAGAGAGCAACATTTTCATTGGCTGGGAACTCCGTGGCAGAGGGTGGGGCTGCAGAGCACACAGTCCCCTGGAGGAAGCCAGAGTGCAAGGGCCTTGGGCAGGAGGAGAGCACTTCCAGCCAGGAGAGCACTATCTGTCCAGGGGCGGCATGACAGACAAGCAGCTGCTCTTCCCCAGGCTGCACTCCCCTTTGGAAACATCAGGGAGATGAGTTGCGACAAATTCTTTTCTACGCCAGCCAGGCCTCTGGGGATTTCCGAGCCCAAAACTGACTTCTTGTCATGCAGAGGTGAGAAGTGAGAACCTCAGAAATCACTGAAAAGAAGTGACTTTTTAGGCAAGGCCAGTCCCTTGTTCGAGGAGTAGAGAAAAATAATTTTTAAAAAGGAAACATTTAGAAAAGTCCGCCTGGCATGTCACCAGGTAAGAAGAGAAACCGTGAGCACCGCGGTGAGATAGGTACATGCTGGGCAGGTGGGCACTGAGGAGGCAGGAGTGCCAGCTCCCAGAGGAGCACGTCAGAACCACAGTCAAGGCCAGAGTTCTTTTGCTGGAGTGACCTCTGGAAGCCATGCAGTGATTGGAACCTCATTTCCTATCCCACAGAAGCTCTAATATTTGTTTCCTCCTCTCCTCTTTCCTCTAGCCCCTGTGTATGCACCAGCTCCCCGGCTGGACAAGGCGATCTGTTCGGGAGCTTATTCTCTGAAATAAGGCCCTGTCCTCAGTCCCAGCCCCCTCAGCTGGGATCTGCAAAGTGGCGCCCTTTGAGAGAAGCCTGGCCCTCACCCTGGACTGCCACACCTGCCAGGCCAGCTCTGCTCTGATGGCTCAGAGAGAGAAGGAAGGGAAGCCATACCTTTACCGCTGGCCTGCCACACTCCCCTCCATTCCCAAGCTCTCGACCACTCTGCCTCCTCCAGACAGCACCCGCCTGGTGTGCGGCCATTGGGCTCAACAGCTACTGCTAAGGGGGGGGTCCAGGTGAAGCACGGCATAAAGGCTGCTCTTTAATGAGGCAGCTGGCGCCTGTGAAGAGGCCAGATAAAAACAAGAGGGAAGGGAGGGGGAGCACAGATGGAAGGGAAGAGGTTTGGCCATTCAGCTTGTCTACACTGCTGCTAATTTGTATTGAGACCTGCACTTACTGCTAGCATGGGGTTGGGGCCCAGAGGCAGCTGATAGCACTGGGACAGGTGACAAGAGGGCCTGGGGCTGCCACAATAGAGCAGGGAGGAGGTAGTGGCTTCAAGAGGGTAACTCAGAGCATCTTCTAGGCTCAGAAAGCCATGGCAGGAGAGGCCACAGCAAAAGTGACATGAATGCTGTGACCTGGTCCTTTATTTTCACTACTGGACAGATGCTTTCTACTACTCTGGTTCTATTTTTGTGCGTTCAGTGAACATTGCTTTACAAAGATTGCTACTGATTTCCAAAAGTGCCTTGCAAACTGTTAAGCAATTTAAAACAAGGTGAGAAATCTTGCATATTTGCATAAAAGGAGATTTCAAAGAGTCCTCCCAAGGAGCACCCCCTTAGACTATGCAAATTCCTTCTCTACCTTCCCATTCAACTCACGGGATGTCACCTGGAACCACAAGGCTGCAGCCTAGCTCACCATCAATGGATGCCCAGAATTCACATAGCTCATGTGAGGTCTCAAGGATACCCAAGCCACAGAGTTGCATTAGGACTCATCATATGTGTCTCCCACATGATGCAAACACTGTACAAAAATTAAGCAAATCTGTGTTTTTCTTAGGATTTCCTTAGGATCCATACATAGATGTGTGCATATGATTTTTTGTTTTTGAAAAGGAAATACAATAAGTTAAAAGTGAATTTTAAGAAAAGAAGAGAAATCGCCCATAATAAGGCCATCCATCACCTTGGCCCCGTAGCTATTTACGTCTCCATACATAGTAGATACTCATAGCTTCTTCAGAACACTGCATATAGCTTCCCACCCAGGTTATGTGGGGCATACTTCACACTGCAAGGTTCAGAACCTTACGAAGCCCCATAGGAAGATGCTTTATAGTCAGAGAGACAGGAGTACAGGGTGTGTAAGGCTGATCTTCCTGTAACGGGAATGCGAAGTCCCTAGGCACCCAGACTCAGCTTGGCCAGACTAGGGAGTATTGGAGCAGACTAACACTGAACTCAGGTCCTGCACCCCAGAACCACAAAGCAAGCGTGTCCTTGCATTTCCCCTCCATAAACTGATGTTCTTTCTCTCACGGATGTTTTCCCCAACCCCCTGGCTGAGACAGGATGCAGCTGAGTTATTTACAGACCACAGCTTGGATCAAGTTGCTGAAGTATACATCCAACACAGAACCCATGCGCCATGCTGTTTCAAGAACAACTCACCCTAACAGACTCAACCACAACAGGAGGAGACGGAGAAAGAGAGCAAACCTCTCACAGCGTGGGCAAGCTAGAATTTCTCTGAGCTCCTCAGACCTCAACTTAGTCTCTCCACCAGACCCTGTGCCTCTGGTCCAAATGACTTGCTGCTGGGTTAAAAAGCAAGAAGGGCATTATAGCTTTAGGTCCACAGAATATCTCCTCCAGAGACAGAACTATCTGTGGGGGCTCCAGGAAGCCTGAAGAAGTAAGTCAGAAATGGACATTATCAATGAGCGTGGAGAGAATTCACTCTGAATCATAAGATGGTCCAAAATACTCTAGCCTAGCGCTGTCCAAAGTAGACTGTGAACCACATATATAGTTTTAGATTTTCTAGTAGCCACATGTTTAAAATTAAAAAAAAAAGTGAACCAAATTTTAATAATATATTGGAATATATTAACTCAATACAGTCAAAAGATTATTTCAACATAATCAAGAAAAAATAATTAATGAGCTATTTTACATTTTTTCCATACTAAGCCTTCAAAATCTAGTGTCTGTTTTACATGTAGAGCACATGTCAATTTTAAATTAGCCACATTTCAAGTTCTCAAAAGCAACACATGGCTTGTGGCTGCTTCATCTCTAGCCCATGAGCCAAGCGATCCCAAATTGTATCCTCTGCTTTGGTTTTCTCATCTGAAGTGAGGAATGATCTTTTGCATTAAAAGTGCCATTATCAATAATATTCAAAGAACAGGAGAAGCACAATATTGAGGATGAGAGAACTCAATAGACCAGCATCTATTTAATCATATTATTTCTTTTTGCATGATCAAATAATAGGATCCGACATGGTTCCATCCAAAACGAGGACATTTTTTCTGAAAATCTTTGCTTCCCCCTGCCCACCAGTTTAGCTTACATGTGAGCACTTAAAATATTTATGAGGTGCTGGCGATGGTGGCGCCTAACCTGCTTGGCTCTGAGAGTCCACTGTATCTCCTTTGTTTCTCAGGGGGCGAGGGTGAGAATACATCAGTCTTTCTGAGCCTACTTTGTCACCTGCTGATGGTCTGAGTCAAGACAGGCAGATCAAAAGCAAGGGCTGCTTTGTGCAACCAGAGCCAGGTGTCTGCTCTCTGCGGTGTTCACATAGCTCTCCTCCAGCTGGCTTCTGGCGTGACCAGAGCCAGGGTTGAGCTGACAAGTGGGTTCTGAAAATTGATTTCCTTGGGAGATGCTCTTTGCCCAGGACTAGTATCTTGTAGTCCTTAAGGCTTGCTTGAACAGTCAGGTCACAAATACAACCTGGTTGAGCACAGACACAGGCTTTGCCTGAGGTGCTGTCAGCAGACCTTAGTATCTGTTCTGTCAGATTGTAACTAATGCCCTACATGATTTTGAATGAACATCTTCACCTTTAAGTCTGGTTAACCATACACTACGTTCACCTATTCATTTAACAACTATTTATTGAGTACCTACCATGTGCCAGGCACTGTGGAGAAAAAAAATGAAGACCTGCCTACATTTAGTGAGGGATATGATAAGAGCCAGGAAGAGCTAAGAAGAAGAATCAAGGCAGAGTAGAGTGACAGGTGCTATTTTATATTAAGTGGTCAGGGAAGGCCTCTGAGAAAGTGACATTCAGGCAGAGACCTAAAACAAGTGAAAGAGTCATCTGACTAGATCAAGTAGGAATGTTCCAGAAAGGAATGCAAAGGAAGAGACTCTGAGGCCGGAGTGGGCTTGGGGTTCAGGAGCAACTAGAATCTTGTATGGCTGGTGTGTAGGGAAGGAGTGAGATGGGGAGGGGGATTGAAAGAGGGTTCAGAGGGATGGTGGGGCTATGTGAAGGACTTTGGATTTTGTTATAAGCCAGTAAAGAGTTTTGAGCAAGAGGGTTGGATACCCTGAAAAGATGACTCTAACCACTGTCTAAAGAACAGACTTCAGGAAGGCAAGAGGAAGTGGGGAGAACAGGATGCTACTGGGGTGGCCTAGAAGGAGAGGTGCTACTGGCTCTGAGTAGGGTGGGGCGGTAGAGGTGAGCAGTGATTGGATTCAGGCTACAACAGACCAAAGACTCTCCAAGGGTGGAATCTGGATTTTCAACAAGCATCGGATGCTGCCGTGGTCAGGCTGGTTGGGGAGGCGTTGTTGAATAGCTCCCCTGCTGCCAGGCTAGGTGTTGGCAGAAATGAGAAGATGAATGCAAACGCACAACACACAGGCAGAGAGGGAGGGGCCGGGGAGGTGGCCCACAGGCCAGGAGTCAGGAAGAATTGGCTCTGGTGCCAGCTTTGCCTCCTGTAAATCCTAAGACAAGTTTACCTCCTCAAAGCCCAATTTACCTTTATATGTCAAAATATAATTACAATATCTACCTCAGAAGATAGTGGTGAGGAGCAAATGATAAGATAATATGGAAGAAACCTTTGACAAACTATACCCTACCCACGTTATGAGGAACTCATTATCCTTATTATCTATGTGGAATGACACTCATTTGTGGGGCTCCGGTCTCAGAATCTCTAAGCCTTCCTGAAATCCTAGACTCTGAGAAGGTGGCTGAGATCCCAGTGACTGGCTTTGGTTAATGGGATTGAAATGTGGTATGGCCGGGTGTTCCCACGGCAGGTCTGAGACCAGGAGCTGTCTCAGCCGCACACATGTACCCACCCTTCTTTCTTCTCTCTCTAGACTTGTTTCCTCGGTGATTTCATCTACTTCACAGTTAAAGCACTTTAGAGATGATGCCCAAACCTAAATTCCAGTCTCAAATTACTATCTGAGCTTAGGTTTCCAAAGCCCAGTAGATATGTTTGTCTGGCTGTTCTACAGATTGCTCACAAGGAATCTCACAGGAAGCACTGACATCTCCCCTCAGAGCACTTCCTCTCCCACCTCCTCTGGCCCTGAGGGCACCATCCTTCATGGAGACAGCTAAGCTTCAGACATCTTTGATTCTTTCCTCTCACATACCCACGACCGCCATGCTTCAATATTTGTTGGCCTATGCGCTGTTAATTATCCCTTTGATATGCCCTTCATGTTTCTAACCCTCTTTATTCCCATAATCATTATCATTATCCTCCTTTAGAACTTCATAATTTGTTTTCCAGGATCTTTCACTAACTTATCTTTCTGAGTCTCCTCTTCCTATACTCTGCATACAATGATTGTCAGCTCACTAGTCTGAAATCACAGCTCTGATGACGGTAAATGTCTTATCTACGCTTAACATCAGTCTTTGAAAATAGAATAAATTCCATAATTTCTTAGTCTGCCACTCAAGGCCCACTCCTATTCTCATGTTTATCTCTCTGTGCTATATATGTCCATTGGATTACCTGATATTACATGAATGAGACCAATGTATTCTCTCTTTCAAATCTTTGCTCATGATGATCGCTACCACCATCGAGCATTTCGAGTCCTCGGCACCTTCCTGGGCCCTTCCTCTACGGCACAAGCCCTTGGAACAAGCCTGTGAAGAAGTACATCCGCCAGCGCTATTTTAAGTAGGAAGAAGTGGATGCTCAGAGATGTAGACAGCTTGCCCAAGGGCAGGGCCAGGACTGGAACCTGGGCTACCTGTCCACCAGGAGTACTTCCTTGCCCCTGTGATTCTTCTCTCCTCGGATTCTTCCTCTACTTCTACAAGCACAGCATTACCTGCCCCGGACACCACCAACTCTGAACACACTTTCTAAGTGTGGTGTGTCCTCCCTCACACAGTGTCATCGGTTCTGAACTTTTACTATAAGAATGGTTTGGTCATCTTTGTTCTGGTGAGACCCACCCAGAGAGGTCAAGTATCTTCAATAGGACAGGGAAGAATATCTTATCACTAAGTTATCCCAAGAGGGGCTATAGCTGGGCCTGACAC
>NW_011889197.1:929747-1001485 GCF_000151845.1 Pteropus vampyrus
CAAGAAGTTGCACTGTTTTTTCCATTCAGACTGTCCCGTCATCTGACACAGGTTTGGCTTGTGGGTATCATGGACTGAGAAAGAAAGCCTTGAAGAGATCTACCAACCAAAGCATGATAATGAAATTCTTCCATTATTCCAAGTCACATCAAATCACAGGCACCCCAGGTCACGGACTGGGGTGTGATACCCGCTATATCACATAATTACACCAAGCTAAGCTGACCGCTTTTCAGGAAAAAAAAGTAGTAATCTATAATTAATTAAATCTATAATTATATAATCTACAGTTATGAAGATGAGATGGAATAATACATGAAAATTGCTTAGAACAGTCTCTGGCACATAGTGACAACCTATAAGTGTTAGTTATGAGGGTTATTAGTGTTCAAGTAAAGACTCTCTTAGGCTACCTGTTATGGGCTGAACTGTTCCCTTAAAATTCAAATGTTGAAGCCCTAACAGCCATGCCTCAGAATGTGACCATATTTGGAAGTAGGTTCTTTAAAGAGAAGATTAATTTAAAATGAGGCTGTTAGGTGGGTCCTAATCCAATCTGACTGGTATCCTTATAACAAGAAGATATTTGGACACACAGAGAGACACCAGGGATGTGCATGCATAGAGGGATGACAACGTGAAAAAGGCAGCATGAGGGTGGCCATCTGTAAGCCTAGGAGAAAGGCCTCTGAACCCTGCTGGCACCCTGATCTTAAACTTCCAGCCTCCAGAACTGTGAGAAAATAAATTTCATTGATTAAGCCACCAAGTCTGTGGTATTTGTTATGGTGGCCCTAATACACCACTTTTACTTAAGCCCTCCCTGTACCTGTACAATTACAATCTGTTCCGCCAGCTAACTGTTGCCCTTTCTCCCAGTGTCATTCTCAACCCCAGCAGGAGGACAGCCACCCTTCAAAGAAAAAAGGCTCTCCTGTGGCTGTTTCTGGCTGGGGTCAGGGAGGAATCACTGGAACATGCTCCAGGAAGTCTCCTCCTGTGCCCCAAAGCTTTAGATAGCATAGATATGGCCAGAGATGGCAGTTTCAAAGCTGAGCTGCCTGTACAATAGTCAAAGGCTCACACCCTCCCCAAGTGGATATCCCTTGATTCAGACCTGAAGTCCGTGAGGACCCTTCTTTATTTCCACCTGATGCCCTTGTGTCATGCTCAGAGAAAAGCTGTGCTTCTTGGGGCCATTTGTCTTTTGGTTATTGCATCTATTATCCATACATTATCTCCATATAATGACCACTCTTGGTTATTAAATCCAATCTCCATTTCAGTTAAGAGTCAACCCTGTCTCTATACCTCAGACCAGTTTTGAACTATCACTCAGGCACAGTGTTATGGTCCCATGTTGAAAAGTGTGACATTGTAACCTTCCAGAGGGCTAAAACTGAGTTCATGAAATTCTCAGGGTTTACACTAGGAGCAGGGCCACATTACTATGCAGATCCATTAATACCCTTTCAGTAATCAAGGCGAAGAACAGTCACCAGTTCTGCTAAAAGAAAAGATCAGCTTTAAGACCTGGGCATCATCTTCTGTTGTGGGGAGGGGCTTTTATGTTTGTTTTATCGTGCACAAATCTTCACGTTTCCAATTAAAGAATTTCTTCCATCTCCCTTCCTCTAGGATAGGGGAGAAGAAGATGGAATAACTGACACAAGGAGGCCTGGGAGGCAGGATCGGGCATAGTGATGCTCTGGTGAGGGAGGTAAGGCCATCATTATTCTCACAGAGGGTAGGGCAGGAAGCAAGAGAAGGCAGGATGGTCAAGTCCAAAGGCAAAACCAAGGTTCACAGCAAGAGGCTGCAACAGAGAGCAGATAAGAAAGTTGGGGATTCTGGAGTCAGATCACAGAGAGACTTCTTAAGGAAATGAACGTTACACAGTGAGAAGATATAATTTGTGGGACAAAGTGCAGGTGAGGTAAAGGATACAAAACTGGTCTGAACTCATTTTGGAATAGATATTTCCTTTAAAATATAGTTCACAGTCAAAGGAAACTTCAGTCAAGCGGCAACATTACAGGAGGAGAGAACCCAGATTTGTTGCAGAAACCCTCATGCTTCTCCTGTCTGGCCACTCTGTGCAGGGGTCTAGCACGTACGCTCCCCTCTTCTGGACTCACTTCCACACTCTCCCTGTGCCAGTGCTTGCATCGTCCCTGGTCAAACAGAACTCTCTTGGATATTGTAAATACTCGTCATCCTGCTACAACCCTTGCTCAAATACGTCGGGGAGCTTTCTCATTATTGACCACAGCAAATCTATTTTCATCTGCTTGTTTTCGAGAACTCAGCTTTGCCCCAGCTGTCCACTCTCATATTGTTTGACTCCCCCACCGTAACTCCTGTCCAATGCTAACAATTCTCACCACCCCACCAAATAAGCCCCACTTACGTACACCTTTGTATCTAAGAGTTTTTTAGTCATTATGCTGGGAGCATTCTTTCACCTGGATACACAGCTAGTCCTTTCCATTTTGTGAGGTAAATGAGGTCTTCCTTACTCCACGAAACCTTCCCTGATAATGCCCCGTGGTTCATTTGAGCTTTTGAAAGCCTGGCAAGAATACCACTTGGGTACACACACATGCACACACACACTTTTCTGTTCACAATCATTGATAGACAAAAGGCTTTTTATTTTTTCTATTACAGTATGGAGAAAAGAATCGATGGTTGGGGGAGGCTGGGAAGAGGAGGAAGATGAAAAAAGGGTTTCTTGCTGGGCCTGTTGGACTGAATTAGAAAACCGAATATGGGCAGGGAGAGGGAGATGAAGGCCAGTGAGTAGGAATGACAGATTTGGATAGACAAAGCCCAAAACAAGTTGATTTGGGACTCTGGTTTAAAAAAAAAAAAAATTAGACCTGGGGAGAACATGCTCACTGCCTCTGAAAGGAAATAGCACCACTTTGGCCATTCAAAGCTGAGAGCTTCGGGAAATTTTCAAGACCACATTATTATTGGAACCTCGTCAAGGACACTGCTGTCTTTATGATGGGCAGGGGCAGGGGGACCTTCTTCACACTTCTTTGGGGACAGCAGGCACAATGAGGGGAGACAGACATAGAAGAAGAAAAGGCAGACATAAAATTTGGTGCTGGGTGACTGCAGCTGACAGACTTGTGTGAGCTCCTCGTGTCACTGCTGGGGACTCACTAAACTCACGGTGGAGGGGTAGCTTGGTGCGGGTGTGGGCATTAAGGTGCTGCTTTTATCAGGCGAGGAACCGCTGAGCTGGCAGACATTTCAGTTACATACTTACAGCTTATTACACATGTGCAGCTGTTGCTGTTCATGCATGTCTTATAAAGCTGTGTACTTTTACTTAAACTCTTAAAACTTTTAAAGTTTAAATGAAAACTCTTACATGAACTTAAAACTTTTTTTCTTTAACTTAAAACTCTTTACAGGAATGAATACATCATTGGTGTTCAAGAACTTTTCACTGATGAATTGTTAAGTGTTCAACTTTGGGATGATAGACTGAAATATAGAAAAACATCAGCATAAAAAAATCACAAACTCTTCTCAGGATGACCTAAATTCTTTGGGTTTTTAATGACTTTACTTAATGATTGCCTTTGGATACTACATTCTTCCTTTCATTCACAGGAAGACAAGTTATCCTTTTAAAGACCCGTGGCGTCCAGGTTGCTTTAGAGTATATTACATAAAAACTGACTTCCAAGTAGGAAATAGAGGCGAGGGCTCCCTAAACCCATGTGGCATCCAACTCTGGGGTTGCTCTTTGCCCCAGTAGTTGTCACTGTGAAAGGAAGCCTTCGCTGGCTTAGTTATTAGAGTCTGAGAAGCATTCTTCCTTTGCTCTGCTGAATGCTGGAAAGGCTAGGCTCAAAATTCAAGATGCTCTGGTCCCTCAGCCAATGAGCCTTAGATCCAGAGGGAGGCACTTGGTCCCTTAACTACAAGAACGGAAGTGTCCCAGCACACTTGGCGTCATTACCAGAGAGCTCAAGCAAGGACAACTACTTGGAGTGGCAGTTTGAGTCCTGAGCTAAGCAGATGGCCATATATGCCTGTAGAAATGCTGAACAAATTGTGTCAGGATACACGCACAGGGAATTTGTCTCGGTGTGAGACTCTCCTTCTTATCCAATTTGGGTAAGGTGCCTTTAGCACATCACTTATAATACATCTTGTATTCTCACTATAGAAAACAGATCAAAGCAGCAGACAATAATTACATCATTTATTAAATTCAAAACACTGTTTACTCCACATGAATAATCTAATTTAATCCTCTCAGCAGTTCTATGAAGGATATACTATTATCACCCCTGTTTTTTCAGATAAAAAGATGGATATTCAGAGAAATGAAATAACTTGCTCAGGTCACACAGCAAATGAGTGCGATCTGGAATTAAAATCGGATACTTAGCTACTATCATTCACTTCCTAATTAGAATACACTCTTCGGGAGTAACTCCAGTGTTTATTGTAAACTAGAATACAATCTTTGGAGCCAAATAGATTCGCGTTCCCATCCAAGCTCATTCGTGCATCGCCTAGTGCAATTTATTTATACGTTATGAACTTCATTTCCTCATCTGTAGAATGGGGATAATAATAGTACCTAAACTGGTAGACTTTGCACGGTTAACCCTTGCCCCAACAGTTGTTTATATTCAGTCTATATCCCAAAGTTAAACAATGTCAAAAATAAACATAAAATGAGATAAGCGAAGTACTTGAATCAAGTACCTAAAGTTCTTAGAGCATAGTAAATACATTTGAAATTTTTTTTTTTTTTTTAAGAAGCACAATGCTAAGAGATGGCATGGGAACCGTTGGGTTAGAGATAGGGGCAGAAAAGAGAAGATAAAGCCAGTGAGATACCCCCTTCTTAGCTGTGTTAGTTACTGAAAAGTACCCAAGGTTGCCTAAGGTTCAAAATTAACAGATAATAGATAGATTTTGAAAAGGGAATTCCATGGGCTTCCACAGTACAGAGCTTATTTCACTCGTGTGTTTCCACTTCTTTTTCAAACCATAGACATTGTTCCATTGCAGCCTCAGTCCTTTTTATCTTCCTAGCTTCTGATTTCAGGCCTCTAGGTGGCAAAGATAAGACTCTATTAAATGGCCATGCAAATGAGGGGAAGAGGCGTTTATGCCTAGATAATCGAAATAAGTGACTAGCACCTACTCATATTGCTGTTCATACATCACGTAGGCAGTAATATCAGAGGAATGCTCTGTGAGTGTCTGTGAATTCACTAATTTAAAAAAAAACTTTCCTTATTTTGGAATTTGTTATATGCATGCAATACATGTGTGAGTGTGTATGTGTACATATCTTTTTTTTTTCCTTTTTTATACTAACAGATGCATCTTCCAACATTTATTTTCCTTAGATTAAGTCAAAAATGATTTTCCATGTGCACATCAGTTGAATGATAGGGGAATATGGCCTGGACGTTGCCACATGACGGCCCCGCTGATCTTAATGATGAACAAACAGCTTAGCTGAAGCAGAGATGGAATCGCCTCCAGAGCAGCCAGAGAAGGCTTCAGAGGTGCGCTGAGGTTCTCACCATTCTATCCAGGAATACACGAAAGAAATTTCTACCAGTGTCCCACATGCAAGAAGGATACACACATGATCCACGGTTATGAGCCAAGTGGAGTTAAAGAAGGAAAAGTCCCAATTTTTTCCCAACCTTTTTTCTAATTTCTTACAAGTAGGCCGAGTTTTATTTCTAGCACGGGGACTGACCCAAGTCATGGCCCACACTATTTCCTTTCCTTACTTTCCCCTCCTGCTGGGAATCTTTAATGACAGTTTCAGTGACCGAGGAGCTCTGCTGGAGGCAAGTGAAAGGGATGTCAAAAGCACCCACACCAAGTCCTTAGCTGCTGCGCCCTGCCCCACTTGGTGGGTCCATCTGACTCCCAGACCAGGCCTCTGGAAAATTAACGTCTGGGGCACTGCAAGCAGCAGGAGCTTTGGTCTTTTATTGTGTTCTTTGCATAATGATGTGAAGTCCCTTATCTTGCTAGCCTGAGAGCATACAAAATGCAGACAAAATTCTAAAGAGCAGAGTCCTCTGTATTCTCTGTTTGGGAACCAGCAGGCTCTGTAGCAGTGGGGCACGGGGGAGGTCTCACCACAGTCCATCCAAAGTATCAGGAGAGGGGGCTGCTGTGAGGTAGCTCAAGCCTTTTGCTTCTCCCTCTTTTCTAACTGCCAGCCTACTTTTTGCTCATTATTTCCATCCCACAGAGGGCAGGTGGAAAAAGGGAAGAAAAGGTAAAGTGTCTGAACATTGATAAGGAATGTCAATCAGTCAGTCAGTCACCAAATACGAACTGAAAGTACCTTTGCGCAGGGCCCAGTGCAGGGGCTGCCTGTTCTTCTGTCCGATAGATTGTCTTTGCCCCAAATGGCCAGAGCAATGTTTCAGATCTTTGCTACTCTCCGTCAGGAGGCAGGGTTGATTTATCTTCCCCTCGAACCCAGAAGGGACTCCATGACTGCCTCAACAAGTGGAAGGTGGCAGAATTGACCTTGCATGACTTCCGAGACAAAGTGATAAAAGGTGTTATGACTTCTGCCTGCTTCTTGTTCTCTCTTGGGCCCCTAGTACTTGGAAACTAGCCACCATTCCATGAGGAAGCTCAAAATAGCCCAAGCAGAGGAACTGCGTGGAGAGGCCCACACAGAGAAGACCCGAGGCCACCAGCCACCAGCCAGCATCAACCTCCAGTCTTGGGAGTGACAAACCTTCAGATAAAAGTTGATGGAATTCAACTGTTTGGTGTCACTAGATTTTCAGGTCATTTCTTATTTAGCGATAGTGGAACATCTTATGTAGCCACTGGAACATCTGTTATCACTTTAATCAGCACCAGGAGAACCCATATTCAAAGGAAGCACAGGATGATCATTGAGTGTCCTTTTACTGTGGTTACTGGCACCAGATTGGAGGTACCAGCACCACGTTTGACAGGTGAGTAAACTGAGGCACAAATCATAGCTTCTCTAGGTTCTTACAGTGAGGGAGACTCAGTATCAGCATTAAGGCCTAAGTTCTCTGATAACTACATGGTGGAATTACCTCTAGACAAAACAACAATGAGAAAACAAATGAACAAAAAACAAACAAGGACCACTTTTTTTAAATTAGAAAGAACAAACAGAACAAGGACTATTTGAAGGCATGAAATTTACAAGGAACTTTCGTATCTGTTACCTCATTCGGCATTTCTAAGGCTTCCTAAAGCCACATCACAAATGATGTTAGTTAGGATCCTAATATAATTGAAAAGGAAACTGAGGCTTAAAGAGTCTCAGTGCTTGCCTTAGGTCCTTCAACTAGGGACCCTCCGAGCTGGCAGCCTGACTGCAAAGCTTCTATTCTTCCCCCAAACTGTTTCTGGTTTGCTAACTCTAATCCTAGGCTGTGACACATAGCCAATCTGCTGTGGAAATTCAAAATGCTTGGCTGATTTCTAAAGTATTTTATTAAAATTTGGTCCCCCCCACACCATTTCCCCCAGTCTCCTTTCCCCATCCCTGTCACCTAAATCTTCGCTTACTGGGGAGGGGGCTTCTGCCGTGGATGACCCAGAGAAAGGCAGCCAGCCAAATTCCCAGAAGATGGAATTGGAATCCCTTGCAGATGAAAGTACTTTATTTAATGGAGTTTAATAAATTAAGGGAATGAGCCTAAGTGAGTTCAGAGAAGAGGGTCTCGGTCTTATAAAGGCACACATGTAACAAAATCCAGAGCGTGGCCCTCTGTTAATCACTGTCTCCCATTAGATGCTTCTCCAGGTCTCCCGTGGGTATTTACCTTTGCTGGTTGACTTTGAGTTTTCACAGTCACTTTTTTGACCATAACCACATTTAAAGGGCATCTCTAAAGATCAAAGTTAAATCCTCCTCCCACAGAGAATGATTTTACTGCTGAAAAGAAAGAAGTGCTGAATATGGAAGGTAACCAGAAGGGGGACAGAGGTTAGTCTGAGCCCCAGGAAGAGAACATTTACAGTCTGCTTTCCTTTCTGTTTCTTTACAGTGGGTCTGACTGCTTCTTCAAGCGGCCTTTTTTCCCATGACAACGGAGACAGCAAAAGGGTCAACAATGATCAGGTGTATATAATTTGTCACGTTTGACAGTCCGGGGTCCAAGCTCCTCTCTGATAATAGCGGTTGACCTGACCACTAAGGTGGAGCCCAAGGGACAGGGCAGAATGAGGGTGGGACATTGAGGCTTACTATGGTTAGGAAGCTTAGGTGCTCTCTTCTGTGAAATTGAAATCGTATTCTCCTGCTGGTTCTGATGGGCTGCAAAGGTTAAATAAAGCCCTCGCTGGAGCAAATGGTGGTGATGAAAAGAGAACTGCCAGCCATCAAAATAAAACCCCAATACCATGGGAGAAGCTGGTAAGGGAGGCAGCCACAGAAACACCAGAAGAAGTTTCCTGTACATATACACTTCACTGCTCAGCACTTGCATTGGGACTGCATTCTGCCTGGTCTCACAAAGCTGACTGTGCCAGTCACTAAAAAATACTGGAATACTTCTATACTGGTGGCTAAAGAGCTGCCGCTCTGAGGCTCCTCCTTTCCCGTCTCTGCCCTAGGGACAACTAAAGGGTCAAAGACTGGCACAGCGAATCCTCCGGGACCCTGCTCTGAGGCAAAGAGTTGATGCCCTGTTGCCCATGTCACATAAGTGGTTACATATCTGAATGTTTTCCCTGAGCAGGACTGTGGTTTTTTGATGGCACAGGCAGTGGCACGTGAAGATGGTTAGAGATCTGGACTGGGCTAGGAGCAGTCTCCTTCCCCCAGAGGGGGTCCCTGAGCATGTTTGCTGCAAAAGGGGTCAAAAGGCGAAGGGCAAAGGAAGCAGACCACTTCATCACTCTCTTCACTCCATAGGGTGCTACTTTAAAACTCTGTTCTAATAAAAGGCACTGGCTACCAGCTGGGTCAATGGGGAGTTTTATTTGGCTGTGCGACCTAACATCTTGGTTCCTGGAAAATTTTAACTGTCTTCTACTAAACGTTTATGATGATAGATGGCCACACTGCCCTGATCACAGAGAGCTGAAAGCTTGGAAGAAGCATCAGCTATGAGGCTTGGCTGCAGTAGGCCATCAGAGTCTTTATGTCACCCGCGGCATGGATAATAGAACAGCCTGGGAGCCAGGATAAAGTTCTTGAGCTTTCATATTGACTGAGAGTAGGAGCCTGAAGAATTTCCCATGGGGCCCGGGCTTTATGGATCTGGACTGGTAGCTTGACTAAAGGATCTCAATCTGGTTTGTGGTGACAAGGAAACAGGGGAAGTGACACAGTTCAGATCTGATGTGATGAGCTCCTTCAAGGGGTAAAAAGACACTAGTCTACCAGGGGTGAGGATGGCACTTTCTGCAATTTTCTGTAAGCATTAGGGAGAGGAGGAAATGTAGGTGGCATGTGCCCTTGGGTGTTTCTTTGACTTCTGGAGTCATGGGAACTTTCCCATTTTTTCCCTCAAAGACCAATTTTGCTGCTAGACACACCCTAGGGAGATGCACCATGTGATTCCTTTCGATGTTTTCATCCCAGTTGCTCTTATAGTTCCTGGCACCTAGTAGGTATGCAATACCTTTTATTAATGGATAAAAATCCCACAGCATGCTGGGAAATGCAGAAACCTTCCTTCCCCTGCCAGCATCTCTGCCGCTAGCCAGACTTCCCGTTTTATCTCTCGGCTATGAGTAGTTTTGATTAAGACTTACACCCCAGGCTTGTCCATTTTTTAAAACCAGCCGCACCCAGTGACCGTTACTTGTTCGAATTTAAACAAGAAGCCACTGACCACTCCCCCCAGCAACTTAAGGTTCTTTTCCTAGAAGCTATGATCTTATCTGACAATTTCCCCACGTGACAGTTTCCGTGGCAACCGGTGCCCTTACAATCACAGAACGCCCATGAGGAGACATGCATGCAGGGGACCCTTGGCTCCCCTTCTTCCAGCTAAATCTAAAGAGCACCCTGACAAGAGGACAAAAGCAAACCGAGCCTAGAGAAGCAAGGTGTTCTGCTTCATGCCCTTCCACCCTGCTGGACAGAAAAGGCATAGCAGGAGAGACCCCATTTTATTTCATTTTCTCACAGGGAATTGGGAAAAGAGGAACCCCTAAATCCATTTCCCACTTCTTAATGGCCGTTTCCTTTCCATGATTCATGCCTGAGGAGCTGCGCGTGGTGACCTCATGCCCATCTAGTCCTGAGTGTGCAGCATTTCCAACTTTCACATCTGGATGAACCATTCTATCCAAGGTGTTTAGTTCTTTTGTAGCCCAGGGCATATGGTTACCACATTGTTGCAGTGACACGTGGCAAAAGCTTTGAGGATGGGAGTAATGGAAAAAGGTGGTGCCTAAGGAGGTCCGTTTTGGGGGCTGGCTCAGTAGCCCTGGCCTCGTCTCTGCCTATTTCGTTCTGCTCCTCTGTTCCTTTTACATCCTCTGTTAATTTTTCCCTTCTGTCTTCTTCACTTATTCCTGCATCCTGCTCCCATTCCTTCTCTGTCTCTTGCTCCTTCTCTTGCATTTTAACGTTCTATTTTCAATAATTTCTCTTTTTGTTATATAAGACCTCCCTCCCCTTTCTCACCTTTAGACACCTGTTTAATATACATTTCTGGATTGTTCTTTGGGTGCCTGCAAACACCTCAGTGAAAATCAGCAGTCCTTTTGCTCAGTCTCTTTGCTCAGTCCAGCTTTCCTGCTTAGAATCGCTTTCCTCATCCCATCAGCCTCATCAAATCTCATTTATTCACCAAACTTTTATGGAGGACCTACTAGTGTCAGGTATTTGGCGAGGCACAGGAGATACAAAGATAAATGAGACTTAAAAAAATCACATTCTTGCCCTCAAGGATCTCAGGTCTGGGGAGATGACTGACATCAGAACAGATACTCATATTGGGGTGGGCTGAGATGACAGTGAGTGAGGCACTTAGGGAAGGCTTCCTAGAAGTGGTAGAGCCTCAGAGAGGTGGAAAGGGACCTTCCAGAACTCCGTGAGTCCCACCACCTGCTCCAGGACATTTTCCTGCCCTCTGCAGTCCTCCACAGTAACCTATCACGGGACCTCCACAGTAACCTATCACCGTCGATTCAGCACTTTATTCTAGACCGCCTTGTCATACCACTTTTATTTTTATGGACCTCCACAGTAACCTATCACGGGACATCCACAGTAACCTATCACGGGACATCCACAGTAACCTATCACAGGACCTCCATAGTGCCTCCACCGTCGATTCAGCACTTTATTCTAGACCGCCTTGTCATACCACTTTTATTTTTATTTAACTCCTGCCCTATATCGTAGTTCTTCACAGGTTTATGTTCTGTCTCTCTAAGTAGTTTGAGCTTTCAAGGATCAATTTTATTTGTGGTTTTATTAACACTTACTAGCTGAGCATCTCGGTCCCCTCAGCCTTAGAATGGGTACAATGACAGGAGCAACTTTGGAGGGTTAATGTGAGAACCGAGTGAGTTAACATATAGAGGCAGGTGAGTGCCAACATCTTTGAGAAGCTGCTTAAGAAGCGAGACTGTCGGGATTGGGATTCGGCACCAACTGCTTGTTAGCTCTGTGATTTGGGGGAAAGTTTTTTAACCTTTCCGTTTCAGTTTTCTTTTGGTAAAATAGTGAGGACAACAATAGTATTCTAACACACGCCTGTACAATTCTAACAAAAAGACCTAGCTTAGGGAGTACTTACTATGTACAGTACAGTGTACTTACTATGTACTATGTACAGTATGTACATAGTAAGTACTCCCTAAGCTTAGTCTTTTTGTTAGAATTGACAGGTTCTATACAGAAAATACACTTCACTTTTCTGGGCCTGTTTCTTCACCTATAACATATAAGGACTGAACTTGATGATCTGGAAGACCTCTGGCAGTGCTTCAATTTCAAAATCATTAATGGATTGCTCTTACATTCCCATTTGCCTGGGACACTCCCAGTTTTTGTCTATTGTACAGAAATTGCTTAATAAGGGCTCCTTTCACTCTCAAGTTTACCCTGGTTTGGATGATGCATTCTGCTGCCATGCTATCTATAAGTAAGTTTGGGTATCTTAATGTGTCTTAGCTTCATGGGCCCATTGGTTGTCGTCTTGCTCTCTCTTCCAGGGAGGAGGTTAGGGAAACCAAGGACAGCCACGGCTATACACAAGAAGCCAAGCATCCACTCATCTTGGAGCTCAGACTCCATCTCCGGTACACAGCTGGCCTTTCGGTTGGCTGCCACCCTCAGAGCAGTCGCCCACTGGGTTGGCCTTCATCTTTATTTGGCTTGAGTGCCAAACCTAGGCAGTCTGGCACTGGGCTTCCTGTCTCTCAGCATCCATCTATAGGAAAGGCAGATACTTTGTGAACAAGTCCTGCCATAGTCTTCCAATGAAAACATCTCAGTGAGATTACATGGAGATATTTTCTTTGTCAATCTCAGTAAAGCTATTCGAATAGAAAACCCAACTGAAGCCCACTGACAGCTCCTAGGGACTTGAGACTGATTTAGTTACTCTATAAAGGGTACTAGTGTTCTGGACAGGCAGGGGCTACGCCTGTCTGTCTCAAGGCCCCACGTCCTAGTAGCAGTGAGGCTTACTCCTTGACATTCCAAAAACTTATGGGAAATGGGTAACTAGCCTACCAGGTGAGGATGCCCTGAGAAGTACAAATACCTCATCAAAAAGCTTCCCAGCTCCTCCTCCCTGCTCGGTTCCCTTTATTTCTGGCAAAGACTGTCAGGTTCTTACACTGCTCTTTCTGCTTGGTTTTCTGCATGCTCCGGATCTCCTATGTTCATCATGGGCTTGGTGATATTCATGAGAAGGACAAACTGGATCATGTCAACCTTCCCAAGCCTGCCATTCTCAGGAAACTGGGAGCAACATGCCCTTGGGGGAACCTTGGGATGCCTTGCTCCTTCTAATCCTTAACCAAGAAAGGTTTCAGGTTGAACAGCCTGAATGATCTTTCGAAAGGTTTGAGGGTTGTGGGAAAGAACAAGACCATGCTCTTCAACCTCGGTCTTATAATAAAATCAGAATTAAGAAACATCGAGGGGCACTTGAGATCTTGCTCTCCAGCATATATTGTCAGTTTGGCTCAAATAAACTCATAAAAATTCTCTACAAAACAAACAAACAAAAACAACGAAAAGAGTTTATCTAAGCTTATTATTCTTTTACATAGAAATAAATTGAATTCTTTAATTTGATCCTCTAGGCCAGCGCTGACCAATAGAAATTTTTGCATTCCGAAGCGTTCCAAACTCTGTGCTGTGCAGTCAGAAGCCTCTAGCCGCGTGTGGCCCCTGCGCATTTGCGATGGGGCTAGTGTGCCCGAGGAACTACATTTTAAAATTTCATTTAATTTTAGTTAATTTAAATTTAAACAGTTACATGTTGCTAATGGTGACTACACTGACCAGCATAGGTTCTAGACACTTGTACTTGGTGGCCACACTATGTGCCATTCAGAACACGCAAAGGTTGCTTTGGATATTTCTTTAACACATCCTGTCTCATTATGGGCTCACGAAACAGATTTGTCACCAAAAGGCATTCATTCATTGATGCATTCATTCATTTAACAAATATTTACTGGACATGTGCTATGTACCAGGCACTGTGATAAAAGTCAGAAATATGTAAACAGACAAATGACACTAGAGAGTTTTAATGGCATTTGATTACTACGAAATGAGAAGATTTGTAGAAACTTTTTCTCCACTGATGTGACTTGTCCCTGCAGTGAACTAAGTATTTGACCAGATGCAGTTTATTTTGTGAATACAAGAGTCACCTTGGACATAAAAGCAGCAGCTCCAAATCTGCTGTGTAATCACTGTCTGTGCTCATTGGCTGGAAGGTAACAGTAGGAGAAGAACCTGATTTAAATACGGTAGAAATGATGGTATATTGTGAAGATTAAATTAAATAAGAGAGGTCCACCAAAGAACTCAAAAAGTGTAAGGCAGTGTGCTCAGTGTTACAGTGAGCTCATGAAACAACCTGAGGCTGTGGCTTCCCCAATACAGCATCTCTGAAAGCAGTTCAGCAGCCGGCGCATCACCTCATGAGAAGGTGGCAGGACTTGAAGTAAAGAGATGGCATAATCGACTGCCAAAACAGGGGGATTTCAGAGGAGGGAGAAGCAGTGAACTGAGCAGGAATGTGGCTCAGGGACAGGCTGTTAACACTTCAGTGACTGTCAACAAATGTACTGAGGGACTTTCCCTGTCAAAAATAGCCAGCTAGGGCCTCAGGTAAACATTTGGTCCCATCCTCTAAAGGCCACCACCACCCTCAAAGGCTTATTCTTATTTGTGAGGGATTTGCAAGGACACTGTCTCCATTTAGTAAAATGTTGTGGCTTTCACTGGAGGGTCCTAAAACAGTACCAACATCTCCAGGGATCCTGCAGTAAGATTCCCTGCACCCTGGAAGGGTTGGAAGGCATTCTGTTTACTCAGGCCCCTGAGCCCAGGTCCCAGTGGGTGGGTGACTATATTTTAAACTGGAGCTCACACACTGCGCTGTTGGCCCTGCAACAGATCACCAGTGCTTCTCAAAACTTTAGCCTTTAGGAGAGCAGCAATCTCGATGCGCACAGCCTGGAGGCTCTGCCTGGTGGCCCTTCCCTGGCGGCCCTTCCCTGGAGGCCCTTCCCTAGGGGCACAACCTGGAGGCCCTTCTCTTTTTCCCTTTGGGTTAACAAGATTTGCATGAAAACAGGATCTTTGCTGCTGCACATTCTCTCCTTCCTCTCTACTTTCCTTCCTTTCTGTTCACCCTGTCCCTATCCCTCCCAGGCCATGGTCCAAACATCATCTAAGCAACCACCCACCACCCTAACTCGAAGAAGTGGCTCCCAGAAATAAGATGCTCAGATTACCTTGTCCCTCTGAAGGGAGGGCTGTATGGTACTAATCCACTCCAGGCCCCAACTGTCAGCATTGGCTGGCCTGATCTAATTGAGAAAGATTTGATCTAAAACATTTACTCTCGTAAACCAGAGAGATTACTGAACTGTATTTAAGAGGGGTTTCCCCTCCCCTCCCAGCAGATTAATCCTCCTAATTATTTTTAATGTAGGCTAATGTTAAAAAATTTGTGTTCTCTAAGCACACAGAAAACAACCTGGGCAAGTAGAGAAGGAGGGGGTGAAGTGTAGCAGAGCGTGACAGGCCAGCCCAGGAGGGAGGAGGCTGACCATGTTGATGGGGTCTTGATCTTGAACCCAATGTTGTTGAAGGATTTCTCCAACTTAATTTCAGGACTACTTCTGCGAGCATCAGATGTAAACTCCAAGAGGAAATGTGGCATATAGAAAAGATGTCCTTCTTAGATACCATTATTTGCTGTGATAACAGGTTTATTCTTTCAAGACCCCTGTAGGTCCCTCGAGACCTTTCTGGAGCACACCCTTCAGGTTACAGACCATCTGATCATTCTCCCTCCTTGAGCACGTGCATGCACATCCCTGAATATTCTCTCCAATATACAGCTGCTCTTCCAATCCCCGCTTTGGGTCAGAGGATTTCAAGGGAGATTACTCTCTGCACTTACAGAGCACAGACATGTGTAGAAGTTGATGGCAAGGAGGCATCGACTTCCTTGTAATATCAGGGCAAGTGAATCAAAGTTTATGTGTCCCTCACACAAGAGGACAAGAGGCCCTGCCTGAGGGTCTGGCTAGGCCTGATGCAACTCAGACGTGGCCCTTTGCTCCTGCAGCAAGAGGAAAATCCTGTCAAAATGGCTTAACGATCTTCTAATATTTCCATGCAATTAAGGCCACATCTGTCTCCCAGGCCCCGCACTCCTTTGCTGGTGCACAGACATGAACCACACAGTCTGTCTTGTCGACCTGGAAGGTAACAAAGAGCCCCATTCATAACTGTAGGCACTTTCACCATTTTTTTTTCCAAAGTAAAATAGAGTTTTCACTTTGAGAATAACCTGTGTGGCAAGCAAGTGAAGGATTTTTCCCCCCTAATAAATCAAATTCAACAGCCTAATAAAATGCTGGCTCCCCCTCCCCCCACTCTCTCCCTCCCACTGCCCACTCTCTGGCCAACAATCTCTGAGTAGAGAGTAGTGGGCCCACTCAGAGGAAGTGGAAGACTATAAACTGGGAGCAGATGATGGGAATTAAAACACCCTTTGAAGGTGCAATGGGCTCGTTGGGTAGATTAAGGATTGCGATGGGTGAGGGCGGGGTGGGGTGGAAGAGTGGGTGGGTAGGTAGTCTGCCTTCCCTTTCCCTGTTTTACCCCCTTTTTCAGCCTTTCTGGGCTTGTTTCAAAATGCTCCTTTTCTTCTGCTGCTCCCTCTACCCGACGCACAACCCATCCCTAAACATTGGGCAAACCTCCTGCTTCCTCCTTTTGCATGGGGAGGAACAAGAGAACCATGTGCCTACAGATGGAGCAAGGACTCTTGGGCCACACCTGCAGCTGAAGCCGGAGCCGCCTCTCCTCGGAACAAGGCTATGAGATCTCCCCCGTCTTTGAAGCCCAGAGAGTGAGTTTGCAGGAGATAAGTGCTGATAAGCATCGGGTTTGGTGCTTATCCGCAGCAAACACAAACTTTTGAGGTTCTCTCTGCACTCAGAGACCATAGAGACTCTAATCAGAAAACAGAAGGGAAAATGCAAAACCAAGCAGTATTTGCTGCTGCTTTTTCTTCTTCTTTTTTTGTTTTGTTTTGTTTCGGTCTACACACTGGAAATCCCAACCTAGATACTGTAATATAGGGGACTCCAGAGCAGAAATGCAGCCCTCGGTCTCTGCATTGTTTAACTTTTTTGTTCTGACATCAATGGAGAAGATGTTTTCAGTTCTGGACATAAGAGGATGAGCCAGACATTGATAACAGTTACAATCTGCCTATAGAATATTTTCTTTTCTAATGTGCTTTTGCAGGCTTGCCTAATCTGGCCCTCATGACAACTCTCTAAGGTAGAACAGATGGTTTACAAGCAAAGAAACAGCCTGAGCTAGGTTTTGTGACTTGTCCAATGTCACGTCACTTGAAGTGGGGGTGCCAGAAGTAAAAGCCAGATTCTTCTACCTTTAAAGTTGGGTTCTGCTCATTTTATCCCATGCAGAAGTTCAGCTGCTAGAAGATTCCCAGAAATTGAAATGCCCTAGAACCTGGGCATCCTGCCTGGAAGCATTTGGAAAGCTAGGGTATCAGTGGATGAACTAAGGTGGTGGGAGCTCTGAGCTTTTCAGTACTTGAGTAATGCAAGGAAGGCAGAGACTTGGCTGTCCTATATTTCAGTGCATTGGCTATATCTGATTTCTTAGTACAGGACGTTAGCAAGAAGCACCTGTTGAAGATGTAATATAGAGTGGAAAGAGCATAAGGACAGGGACTCCAGAGCCCTGGCCTCTGATTCAACAGTGACCACAACTATGGGGTCTTAAGCAAAGACGACGTCCTTGATTTTCCATTTCACCTTCCATAAAATGAAGGAGAGGAACAAGATAGCACCCAAGGTAGAAGAGTAGGGGATGATGAGGTTAGCACGGAGAGTGTTTGCTCCCCCATGAGCACATTGTCTAAAAATTATACAACTACAATGACAGTATTAAGGTAAAACGTCGACATGACTTATTAAGACTAAAATGAAAAACACAATGGTAGAATCTGGCTACACTTACCTCTCCTAGCTCCAAAGTTCTATGGTGCTACTGTGGGAGGCTTTAGCTCAGGGAACTATTGATGACTATTTATGTACGTAAAGATTACGAGTTATTTCCCCACAAATTCTTATTATCTTATTAAGCAATTCTGCTCTTGATTGCCAAGCCCTCAATATTGTGTGTGTATGTATATATATAAACATATATATATGTGTGTGTATGTGTGTGTGTATATACACACACACACACACATATATACTATCCATATATATGCTATATATATGTGTGTGTGTGTGTGTGTGTGTGTGTGTGTGTATACACACACACATATATACTATCCAACTGCAATGGTCAATATTATATATACATAGAAAGCAAACTCTTCACAGAAACCTCACAAATAACATTATAGCAAAAGTATCTGGACCTCGGCCTAAAAGAAAGTTTCCTGGAAAAAGTGATATATCAATTCACATGATTTATCTTAGGAACCTCGATAAACCCTTAATAGCCACTTCTAGGATGGAAAGTGAGACCATAGGGGCATGGAGAGGCTGGACAAGATTTCCTCCAAGGGTTTATTCAAGTTGTGGAGCTCACTGACCTTAGAGGGAAGCACCCTGCTGCAGAGGGCCGGTGCTCAGGTGTGGTGGTGGCCATCTAGAGAGATGCAAAACACGCTCCATTTGTGTCTGTCTTATGAGTTCATTCACGAATGCCTTATTCTGTGCTCTGTATTATTATTATTATTATTTTTTCCCAGTTCCCAATTAACATGATCCTGAAGATAACACTATGAGGTGGGTTGGAGAGTGTACTTCAGAGATGAGGGGATGGAGCTATGCTGGCCCCCAGGACGCCTTTCTTTCTCTCAGTTCTATACCAAGAAGTCTTTCTCCTGCTTCGAGGGCCTACTCCATCATCACTACGTAGCAAGCTAGATTCGACAAACTCAGTTTGAAAAGAGTCTTCAGAAGTCCTAGTCCATTTAAGAATTAAATCTACTGCAGAAATATGCCTCTGTAGCTCAGAAAGATACGCACACTCTTTTTATATACACTTATAGATCCTTTAGAAAATGTTTGCTTGGGGTATGAAGAGGAAGGATCAACATTACCGTCTGCTTCGAATCATCCTTTGGGACATAGACTGGGGCTGAACTGATCTGGGATGCTGAATGAGGCTCTATTGCCAATGACAAAAGGTCTTAGTCTTTTTCATGGTCCTACAAACACACCTGCACATGCATAAGTACCCATAAATTATAATGCATTTTGAAGCTGCTAAATATTGTGCCATAAATATTTAACTTACACAAATAGTATTATAGCAGAAAGTATGCACATAGACAAAGTAGTGATTATCTTTTCTAGAATCAGAAAAAAATTAAAAAACATTCTTTCTAGTTTTCTTTTGATCATATATACAGTATTTGCTGAACATTTGCTTTGGAAAACCAGCAAACAAAAACACAGTTTATTGGCAAACTATTAGCCATAAGCTTTTGTTTTTAGATATTATAGCTATAGTAGAGATTTTTATGTGTATCTGGCATGTTTTGGGTGTGTCTCAAGAAATCTCTCCAGGTTCCTACATTCTTAAAGTTGCTCAAGTGACAAACTAATTCAGGATATCAAGACAGTTAAAATTTCAAGTGTGACAAGTCTGCTACAAGTACATATCTTAAGGATTTCAGAAGCCAAAGTGCTAAGGCCACCATCAAAAGCTATAGCTTATCAATTCACATTACCCCTTTCGTTGGAGGTTTTCAGAATGTAAAAATTATTACCAGATCTTTTTTTTCTAGCAATTTCTAACGAATTGCCTTGCATATATTAAATGGATGTGAACAGTTCATCAGAATGAAAAACAAAGAATAATGTACTTATGGTGGGTGGGGTGGGGGTTGGGGCCCTGGGGGGCATTGTCTGTTTAGCTCAAGTAGCTTGCATTTCCTGTTTAGTGGGGTTGGGTGAAGGGTTTAAGAGGAAAGTCTCAATGCTAACCAAGATAGATAGCCTCACTGGTGATGCCCAATGAACTGAGATTTGGCCTCTGGATACCAGATGGAGGCTTCAGTACTAGGAAGCTCCAAGATCAACCACTCCCCAATACCAGCTGCTTGCTTCAATTGTCTTTTGTCCTATTCCTTCCAAGGTCCTCCTTTTAAAATTGGATTAAACAGTCTCTCAGACCAGCACGTGAGACTCTTGTAGGTAAATTTAAAAACATCTGAATCCTAATACTACTTCCTGTTTGTGGGAATCATATGACTTTCCCACTGGACCTGGCATATAAGGGTGGGAAGGCTCCAAAAGGCCCATGAAATTCATAAGTACTTCACAATTTGTTCTCCAAATATAATCAAATTCAGACTGCTGTTCCATTCAGCTACCTAGGAAATCACAAAGACACACGTGTTAAAAAGTTACCTTTTATTCATCTATCTTAGCTAAGGACTTAATAATACTGATAATCACTATGATTTTTTTTTTTTGATCATCAATCTGATCTCTCAAGAAATTATGCCAACTACACAGTCACAAAATTCTCCTAAATTGGAGGCCAGCTCCCTGAAAATTAAAACCAAATGGTTTATTTTTTTGGATTTCTCTAAACCTTAGAAACGATAGGTTCATCTTAAATCTTTCAGTACAAATGATAACCACTATTACCTTTAAGTTATTACAGAGGAATTTAAGCAATTAGCAAGGAGCCAGAACAAAGTCCTGGACTGGTTTAATCCCTATATTCAGCTCAGTCTCTGCCTCTCTTTTTTTAATGGAAATAGTAGAAGATGCATTTTTTTTTAAGACTTATTTCCTTCCATACTGTTATTATAGCAGTAATAACTCAAATTTTTAGACTATTTTATAGTTTAAAACATTATCTTAACAGGAGCCTTCCCACATCTATAATCTTATTTAAGCACCTAATAAACTGGAGAGCTGGTAGCATTATTTCCCTCCCCGACTTTGCTGATGAATAAAGGAAGGTTCTGAAAGGCTGAGACCTCATTCCTGGTCACAAAGCTGGTATGTAGAAGGATGTGAGCCCAGTTCTCTGGACTCCAGATACCCACCTGGGGCCACCTTTTCTCTGATGCATTCTTTGCCCCAAAACACCATGTTGGTA
The DNA here is from genome assembly GCF_000151845.1 of Pteropus vampyrus. NCBI lineage: Eukaryota > Metazoa > Chordata > Mammalia > Chiroptera > Pteropodidae > Pteropus > Pteropus vampyrus. The sequence continues at coordinate 950,605 of NW_011889197.1, forward strand.
AGTACACTTATTTTTCATACTGATGGTGTTTTATTTTCCCCTTTTGATCTTGCTTTCTTGGTTAGATTGTAGGCAGTTTTAAGGCGAGATCTTTATCTGTTCGTTACCATTTTAACTTGCAGTGGGCTCATTAAGGCCCAGAGACACTTGGTGATGGATAGCATGCCCTGGACATGAGGCTGCTGGCTTTGACATTTTAAAACTGCACACTTCCTTCAGTGACACAAGGTGCCCGAGCAACAGGCCTCTCTGCCATTTTCTCAAACCAGGAAACGAAACTGGCCACCAAGAGCAAATGACCACCAGCCAGAACATTAGTGCAAACCAAGCAGAACACACCAAGATGCAAAACCGCGTGGGTCAGAAGGACAAACACATTCAAATTGCAGTTATCTTTGAAGAAATGTACCAGGTTTCTTCCTCTCACTCTGGTTTGGGTCACAGTCATCCTCAGCTTTTAAACAGGTTAAATCATGTACTTGTGTATAAACTCATCCTTTGGCCCGCCTTTCACTAAAATCGTGGGCTCTGCATTGCACATGGCACAAATACAGCCTTCTCTAGATGTTTCAGTTGAATGTCCTAAGAAGAAGGCAAGACTGTTTAATGTACAGAAGAACACATTTTTTTTTTCCTCACATTTTCCTTTCTATATCTTTTCTTTCCCATCTCCTGTCTCTTTTGTAACCAAGTCAAATCTCTGGCCCTGGTAGCACTGGGAGGCGGCTGGGGCATCAGTAACAGTAATCTGAACCCTTGCTTCTTAGAAGCAAGCCCCATAATGATCATGTGTGCTGGGTCTCCTCTCCTCACGCTGCTGATGGCAACCCAGATAAGAGGAGCCTGTGGGAGCTGACACCTCTCCGAAAAGGGCCAGTTTCTCCAGCCTTTTTCATTCTGGTAGGCCAGTAAGGAGAGGGAGAGGAAATAAAGAGCACAAACTACTTTGCATATGAATGCATCAAGATGTGTCATTCTGGGTACCTTTGTTCCTTTTGAAAGGAAGGGAGGCGGCCAAAGAGAGTAGCTAATTAGACAAAGACAGATGGATGGGCGCATCAGAAAAAAATTCGGCTGGATCTTGTAATTTTCACAGCTTCTTATACCACACGTGATGTGGCTGCCAACTGAGTCCAAATGGCAAACGTGGTCTTTGTAGCTCAATGTGTGACACTCAACAGATTCTAGACCAAGGCTGGATTTGCTGCCTGTGACTCACTTTGCTTATTATTATTATTACTTAAAAAAAAATTTATCCTGGCCCAATAACTTAGCTATGTTCATTCAGCATAAATTGGGTTAAAAGGAATGAGGGGAAAGCAAGAAAACTTGCCTTAGAAATGGGTAGAGCTGCTGGGATGCTCCTTGCAAAACGAATCCTATTAGTTTTTCTCAGTGTGGTTCCTGCACTTAGTGCATCAAAATCAATTGAGGTGTTGATTTAAAATGAAGCTTCCTGGGACCATTGCAGATCTAGTGAATTAGAATCTTAGGAGACGGAATCCATGAATCAGCACTCTTTACGCTAAGTGAGCCTTAGGTGGATTCAAGTTCCAGAACCTGTGTTAGGGGTTCAGGAAAAAACTGTTCTATCATCACATTTATTTGGAAAGCACCACAAATAATCTTGCATCTCTCCTTCCCTTGGAGATTCTTGATGTATGTTCGCAGATGCAAGGTTCTGATAAGTCCTGAGGCAAAGAGGCCCATACGTATATAACCCAGTGTGGCCCACACTGATTTGTAAAAGGCACCTTTGAACATCCCTCAGACACATATTGGAATCAATAAAATGCCTTAATAGACACTTTATATCAAGTCATTGGAGGACCCTACCTACCTGGGTCTCACTTTTCTTCTTTTCCTGCCATAAACCACCCAAACCAAGATGAGAAAGAGGTGTGGCTGGGCAAAGACAAATGCACTGAAGCTCAAGGGAGCAATTATTTTGGGGGTGAGGGGTGTGGTGCTTAACTAACTGCTTCTTAGAATCCTAACTTGATTTGGTTATGCCTTAAAAGCAATGTTGCAGATTCCGTCCTCCCACCTTCATCATTTATGTGTAAATATGATACCTTCAGAGGGACTTTCCTTGAGTCCCCCGATCTAAATTACCTCCAGCCTTAAGTTCTTTCTCAGAGCACTCTTCACTTGTTCTCCATTATACATACCATGTTTATAATTATATATACACTTGTGGAAGAGGGTGATTCATGCCTCTCCCTTACTGGACTGAACTCCATGAGGGCAGGATCTCTGGTCTAGTGTGTTCACCTGTGCACCCAAGGACTTAGCCTAATGCCTGGTACACAGTAAGGACTTAATCCATATTTGTTGCCTGAGTGAATTACAGAATTTTAATCTAGCCATTCACACAGAACATGTGAGTCAGAGTGATTTAGACTTATAGTGGTTCTGTCCACACATCAGAATTTCCTGAAAAGCTTTTAAAAGATTTGAGGTTCTGTCCTGGACTTTCTATGTGAGGAGGAGGATAGAGGCATGCAGGAATAGTGTGCTAATCAGTGGCTTAGTCAGGGAGAAAGGAGGGTACTGGTGAATTCCGTTCCAGTCTCTTCTCTTGACTTGCTACAGGTTTTAGAGAACTCTGTGAATGTTTTGGTGCCTCAATTTCACTGTTTAGAGTCCCATTTGTCACTCCAAAATGACATTGCAAGATGTCTACTTAAGTGTTTTGAAATCCTAAGATGAAAAGCCATTCTGAAGTTCAAATCATGGCTGCTATTTCTAGTGTGGTGGGTTTCTATCACGTGGTGTTGAACCTTGGGTTCTGCCAAATGCTTTTAAGCATGACTTCGAGAAGGAAGATTTTACTGACACTGCTCCTTTAACAAAAAAGACTGCTTAATTTGTTAACCACCCTTTTTCACTTGACCTCTCGTTTTGTGGTGCAAAAGTTACACAAGCAGACCGTTAGTCGTGCATGCTGGCTCGGTAGTGTTTTTCCCACCGAAGACGGCTATCTATGGTGAGGCAATTTGTACCCAGAGAAGATGACAGCAAACCTTGCAGACACCGCAGTCAGGTCTCAGGCGGGGCTCCAGCTCCCCGGGCAGTGGCCATATCAGTGCTGGCTCTTCCAGCCCAGGTTGCTGGCAGCACAGGAAGCAGAGGGCACTGCTAATGTACATGTCACTGTGTGGCTTCTGGTCACGGCCTCACCCTACCTTCAAGCCTGCACAAGCTGCAAGAGCGACAGGAAACGGCCAGGGGTGTATATATAGCCACATTGTGTTTATCCAAAGGTGCTGTTTTGCACAGATTATTATGAACTTTTTCACGGGGAGAGGACATGGCATCTGCCCTTTCCACGGGGCCTCCTTGGGAGCTTGTAAAATTAATCTTTCTACCTGAGAAGAAAGAGGGACATGACATCTTTTTAGTTGCTTCATTTGCAAAGTGAACAGACCAGTGCACTTTCTTTTCCAAAGGATCCATTCAGCCAAGACTCCGAAAGGATGGGAAACAGCAGTGGGAAAAGGTGGGATTTCCAGGAGCCTCTAAATACAGCCCATCTGGGAAAATTTCTCATTCCATAGATTGAGTTTCCCCTGAAACTCATTAATTAGGCTTTCCTTCTTCCCCCACCCCCCGTCCCACCCTATTACATTCTCCTGAAAAATAAAGAAGAGTGTCCATTTATGGTGTGTGCATCGAACCCCTCAGTCTAGCTCCCCAAATTCTACCAGCAGCAAAAACAACAGCAAAGTCCTGGGTATCCAGGCTTGTAGGGTTCACCCCACAGATCAGCTTCGTCCTCAAACGGGAGCCAGCCAGGAGAAAGGTTTCACAGCGCAGAGCCCTCCTTCACTGCTCTGGGTGTGATTTTCTTGGGGTGCCAGTTTCTTTTATCAACATTCTAGACTACAGGCATATTCTTGAGCTGGGCTATGGCTTTGGCAGTTTGGGTTGGCCCTTTACCATGCTCCTCTCCCTGCTGCATAAACGGCGAATGAGTATACGGAACAGTGGAGCTATTGAAACACCGGTCCCACAGAGGTAGGTGTAAGTGCTTTGGTCTAATGTGCACACTGGGTGACCTTGAGCAAATTAGGAAACGTTTTTGAGGTTCAAGTTCTCATCTGTAAAATAAGGATGAATAAGGCTGTGAGAATTAGATGAGAGAATATAATTTTTTTGGCACAGTACCCACATAACCAAATACATTACATGGTAGGCAGAGATGAGGTAGCAAAAATATGAAATCAAAGTGGGTTTTGAGAGTAGAAAGAATTCTGCAGAGTGTAGACCCTGATTTCAAGATTTTCAACTGTTTTATGTCCTACAGAGTTTTGTGCTAACTTAGTTGGCTGGCTCATTCAATAAGGATAAACTCTGTATTCTCAGATTAGAACTGCTTAGAGGTCAGGCATTGGTTCTATACAGTTCCTCAGAGCACTCTCTAAAAGGGTGTCTCTTAATAAACGTGGCACCTAAAAGTCGTGGTTCTTCCTATTTTGAAAAGACATTAAAGTTATAGATGCATTTGGAAAAACAGAGGCATCCATTTAGTGCAAACGTTCTGGAGAACAGTTGATAAGTTTTCCCAGCCTCCCAGTTCCCAGCCAGCGCCTGGGATACGTTCTCCCGGGCTGGTCCAGAAGAACCCAGCTCAGGAAGCAGAGGGAATGCTTCTTCTTTCCATCCTTTCAAAACAGATAGGAAGTATGTCCATCTATTTTGAATACTTTTTATTTCGTACTAATAGGTCAAAGGGAGTAAAGGCGACCCAAGTTGGACTGAACCTGAAAAGCCTGCTCAGTGGACTTGAGCATTTTCCATGGAAAATCCCATGTATCTCAAGCCTGATCCTTGTCTTTTCCCACCTCTTTCATTGTACTGAGTCCCAAACCATTGTTCAGTCTTCTTACTGAAAGTTGAGAACTCGGTGGCAGGGGCCAAAGCCTGTGGCTGTGTGTGCTTGAGATTAAGACTTTTATCTGATCTTCGACAGCTTGCAGAGGAAATCCTGTTCCAAAGCTCAGAGCCCTGAGTGAAAGGTTGCCAGCAGTTCTTCCCTCCCACCTGCTAGATAAATCAGGACACCTGAAATGCTAACATAGTCTCATTGTTTATAAATATAATAAGCTCACTTCCTGTCACTCTATTAATCCCTCCTTTTACTTTTTTTTTTTTTTTTTTTTAATACTGAGCATAACAAAATCTCTGGCAGAGCCCCGTCGGTGTCCTTAGTGTCCTCATTCATACCTCGTCAAAAAGCATCAGTGCCTAGCAAAAGATGCTCCCCGCAAGATGAAACTGTTTCATCTTTAGGATCCACTTGGGAGCCCAGCCAGCTCTTTGTGAACCAGCACATGCCCAGGCAGCTCTGTCATCACTATGGAGGCCCAATGTGGGTCTCAACCCCTTGAATCAGAGAACTCCAGGCAGAAAGGTGTGTTCTCTGGTGGTTGGAGTAGAGGTTCTGGAGAGATGTAGGTTCCTTCCATTTCTTTCACTCCACACCCTAGCTAGGGGGCTAATTGAATGTGGGTAGTTTTCCATGTTTATGATAGCCCTCAGCATGACGCGGTAATGCAGGGTTACCTGATAGGTAAATTTAGTGATGCTCCCCGTGACCATGACCGAAGGGAGGAATCCCAGCCCAGAATTCGCTGGGTGGTTTGCCCTCATTCCACTCCCTTCTATCACTTCCTTCACTGCGAAACAGGAGAGGCTATGTTTATCAGCTAGCCCACAAGTCTGCTCAAGGCCATGCTGGGTGCCAGTGAGATATTAAGAAGCAGAAGACAAAGCACTTGCCTGAGGAGCTGATACTCAGAGGGGCCACAGGAATTACAGAAGGAATGATGTGAGAGAAGTGTAAGAGTGTCGGTCTATAGGGGCACTGCCCAAAAGCAGGCAAGAAAGGGAGGTCTAATTTTAGATCCGAGGACATGGCTGAGGAGTTTGACCTCAGTGCCCTCACCTGTGCAGCAAGGGAGCGCACAGACCATTCCTAATATTTTTTTGCTCTGGCATTCCGTGATTTCATGATGGCCCCCGCCAGATCATCCATTAAAGATGAAGCCAGACCCTGCTGCCACCTAAAGGGAAACCAGCAGCACACTGCCTCCTCGTCATCTCCCTTGTGGCCGATGTGACCAAGCCGAGGTGATCCGCTCACAAAGGAGAGTGAGTGGCGAGGCAATGTTCACGCTCTGGAACGAGTGTGGTGGGCTTGGGGCTGTACCTTCTGATTTTACACAAAGCAGAGCTACTCTACTCAAGGCCCACTAGAGAGAGCGCCACCCACTCCGCCCCTCCCATTTTGTTTTGTTTTAGCTCGTGGGGAAAATGATCTTGCTAGTCAGGATGGAACTGTCTTGAGGGGAAGTGGGAAGCTTTACTTCTGCCAAGTGTAAGACAGAGAAGAGAGCAGGAATGCTGCTCTTCCCTCCCCTTCAACTACTTACCCCTTTACTTAACAAACAAGACGCAAACCTAGGTCAAGCATGGAGGATGGGTGCCTGTTCTGCTCTGAAATGGCCATGGCCAGCCCTTGTGATAGGGGCTCTGGATGCAGTGGTGTGATGGAAATGGCTCATCTAGGTTTGTGAGAGCTGACTGCAAACATCTCTTCCCAGCTCCTCAGTCAGTGACAATCCATTGGTAGCTTGAAGTCAGCCATGGTGGGTATATTTACACCACGGCAAGAGATGAATGTTACACAAAGCTGGAGAGCTGGTTGTTAAACATCTGTCAGCATATGTGGTTGAATGTACCTGCTTCTCAATCAACTAAGACTCAAAAGCCTTGCACTGAGGCCTCAGTCTGCAGTAGGCCATATTCTGAACCTGATATATTAGCCCTATTTACGGCCACTACTATAGACCTAGAACTTGGATTTACCCAAATCTTGGCTGATTCCATTACACTAAACAGGGCCTGACCTGTAGAGATTAGCATCCAGACATCCTAATTCCTTATCCTTATTCCTTTGGGGAGTTTTCTGTGGCTGCTTTTCTAATCTATAACTTATAAAATATATAATACTAGTCATTATCAATTTAGGAGCTATAATTTTCCAGGTAGAAACTAAGCATTGTATCTCATCTAATTTCATTCTTATCACAGCCTTATGAAATACTTTCCTCATTTTATAGTTCACTAGGTGAGGCTTGGGAGGTTACCCAGCTTATAAGTTGCAGAGCTAAGATTTGAACTCAGATCTGTCTGCTTCCAAAACGCACTCCTTCCAAAGTCTATGTTCTTTCCACTACATAACATGCCTATCGTTAATAAATAATGTTACATTTCTTCCTTGAAAACATACCCAAGTATTAACTTTAATATTAACTTTAGATAAGAGCTTCAAGTATGGCACAGCTCCCAGGGCCACCATGCAGGCAGAGTCACCCTCCCCCACAGAACACACTTCCTCTTCCCCCCACACCAACGCCAGCCGTTGTCCCTCCCCTCCTTCAACCTCTACTCAGAACTCAACTTCCTCCTTGAAGCTTTCTCTCATTAACCCCACCCAGTTTTGATCACTTCACCTCAAATACTCACACTCAAATTTACACTAGATTTCTTTTGCTTTGTTTTCACAACTGGAGTCCACATGGGTTTTCTTCCCTAAGCTAGAACTTGTCCTCCCTTTCGCATTCTTACCGCGGTGCCGGGCAATGAATGTGGTCCATGGGGGCCTTTCGGGGTTGGCCTCTTTGGTCTTTGTGAGTCTATGAATGGCCTGCTCTCCCCATCCATAGCAGGGTGCAAGGACATTCTCCCAGCTGTCTGACCAAATGGCTCAAGCACGTTCTTTGCTCCTGCCAAAGGTGATATTGGTATGGAGCTTGGGTAGGAGATCAGGGGAAACAGCCCAGGCCAGTTAAGGTCCCTCAAGGAACTTTACCTTTCAATGAAACTTCTGAGGACTTCCTTTCCTAGTCTTGGGCCAGACAAGGACATGATTCTCTCTAAGAGGTCTTAGGATTTTCCATCATGTCCTTCCTTCACTCTACTCCCTTAGATTGAGTTGTAGGTTGAAATGGAGTAGGAGCTTGGGTCTGGGTTTGGGGAGATATCTTTGTTTAATCAGTGGTGCTGTGAAAGGTGTGAATACGTGGGTAAGTATGAGTGGGTGTTAGCTGGGAGGATGGGGCTGAGCTAGGAGTTGGACACAGTTACATACATTGCTATGTACTTCGAAAGCTTCCAGTGGACTTAGAGTGGAGGCGGACCTTAGGTCTTCTGGAAGAAGATACCAGTAATGTGGTAGTAACAGCTGGTCTGATTTGCATTCGGGAAGCTGGACTGTTTCAGACAGCTCAGCTGATTCAAAGAGCCTTTTCTACGAGGCGTCCCTGGCCAGTTAGGACTCACTCCTCTCCTAACTTGTCTCATACTTCCCCATGCCTCGTTGCTGTCCACTCTCAAGCCCCAGCTGTGATCCTCAAATGCCTTGCTCCGGTCCTCCTCACCAGCCTTCCTCCCGCACGGCCTACCACTTTTAGACTGGCACACATAGTTTTCACAAGACGGGTTTTTGTGGTTTGGGTTTTTTTCCTTCATAAGTTTGCAGCTGCTAGTTTTGAAACCACCAACCCTGAGGCAACTCAAAAAGAGAGCGAGAAAGAAAGAAAAGGAGAGAGAATAAAGGAAGGGATGACAGGACGTCTTTCTGTAAATCATGTATTACATTCGCAAGGCCTGCGTGGCGGTCTTGTCCTTGCTCTGCCTTTTCTGCCAGGCTTCAGTTAGCGAAAGGCTCCTGGACACCTTTAGGGATCTATGGGTATTTGATGATGTGTGCTGTGAACCCCAGAGCCTTGGGCTGACTGTGGTCACAGGTAAGTTGTGAGGGGTCGAGACTTTCGGTTATAATCTGAAGAGGACATGCCAGCTTCCTATGTGTGTGCACACATGTGGACATACTATGTGTCCATGCTAGGGACAGGAAAGGGGGGAGGGAAAGAGAGACACAGAAGACCCTATTGGGTTTCCGAGCATTATGTAGAGATCGAGCACATCCAGTGGGTCCCTTTGCAGATGCAAAACAAACATAGGTATTTAGCTGAACACAGGCTTGAGGCAAGGAGAGGAGCCAGAAATAAACGAATCCAGAAAAAACTATTCACATTCAGGTCTCCCCTCCCCCCTCCAACATTTACCCACATTTGTGGCAGCTAATTATAGTCTTTATCTAAACCAAGTGAACACCTAGAGTCACAGCCTAGAGTCTAGGCCGAGCATGGAGGCCTGTCAGGACGGCCAGCTGTCAAGCTCATTCTGCGTGACTTCCGTATGTCATTTATTGGCTAGCATTCCAATTTGAACCCCATAGTTCTCTGTGGGCCTAGTAAAAGCACTTTTGCTGGTGGGAGGAGGGAGAATCGTGGTGACATTACCATGGAAAGGAAATGAGAAATGGCCGGGCTTCCAATTCAGGCCTGCTTTGACTTGAAGGGCAGGGACAAATCTGGACAACTCTGCCTCCATAAACCTTTGTTTGTGTCTCTCCTGGAACAAGAAACCCACTTCTATCTTATATAAAAATCATTCATGGTCATGTTTCTCCTCACCCTTTCTCTCCACTCACTCCTCCCCAAATTCGTCAGGGGTCCCTTGCGTGGTACGTTTTCTTTGCATGATCCGTAAAGCTAACTCACACAGTGTGTGATCTGCATGTAGTAGGCTCTCTGTAAGTGCTTATTTAATGGAACTGAATAAAATATTACTTGTCATACTCTCTTATAAAAACACTTACTGATTTTTTTTGTTGCCTACAACATAAAATCCAAATTCTCTGTAGCCTGGAATAAAAGATTTTTTTTTTTTTACAGTCAAGCCTGACAGTTATCCAGCTTCCCCACCACGGTCCCACACTTGTGGCATTCTTAGTAACACGGCAAGCTCCTTTGCACGGTCACACTCCTGTCCACGCTCCGCCCACTCCCTAGAATGCCCTGTCAGACAAATTCCAAGTCATTTAAAAAATCAACTCTACCGTCACCTATACCTTGTGAAGCCCTTTCCAGAAGAGTTAGTTGTTCCTTCGGTTGGTCTCTTGTGACACTCTGTGCATACTATTGTGAAAGCACTTGCTGTTCGTTTATGCTTATTTCCTTCGGGGGGACTTTGACTTCATGGAAGACAGGGACCGTGTCTTATGTATAATTACATTCTCAGTGCTGCACACTGCCCAGAAATAGTAGGTGCCCAATAAATGTTCGATGATTAAATTAATGAAAGAAGGAATGCGTTCCATTCCTTTCATCTATTCCTTAAAATTCAAGCAGGGTCTTCCTGTACCTGTCCTCCTTTTATTTATTTATTTTTTTTCCTTCTCTTTTCCACATGTGGCAGTCTCCTAGAGCTCAGCACACATATGCTGCCAGGAATGCAGTTTTTCTATTTCCATTTCTGAAACGTATACAAATTCCATAAACTCGCCAGAACCATCACTGCTCACCATGCTCCTGGGCCTCCGATGTTGGTAAAGACATCAGTTCAGGCCGTTTCTTACTCAACAGGGAGATGAGCTTTCCTGGGTCACAGCATACCTCCTTCAGGAAGCTTTCCCACACTAGTCCAAATCCACAGGGATTTTCCTTCTGAATTTTTTGGGCTTATCCTGCTCACCCTGCCTGATCCCTTCTTGCTTCTCTGCTCTCTAACTGCTCCACTGTTGTTTTGGACTTGTATGCGGTTGTCATGGATATTTTTTCTCCTAATTCTTTGGACAGCCCCTTACCCCCACCCCACGGTTCACAGTACTTGATACATACTAAGAATATGAAACGAATGACTGCATTGGATGTTCCTTCATTGCCTTTCTGCACACTGGTTCTCCCAAGGGAACTTTACCTCTTCTGACCAGTTCCTGATCAAGCAAACGTTAATTAGCGATATCTCAATGGCTGTAATTTTTGTTATGGAAAATAATTCTCCATAATTTGAATATTTTTGACCCACATAGTTGCACTTTACTGTGGAAGCATTACTCTTAGTTTCTTGGTTCAAATAGTGATAGAAATTATACGATTCTCCCCAGCAGAGAGATCTGTAATCCCTGGGCCCTGAGCAGTCAAATCCCTGCGGTTTGCCTGTGCCCAGGGGCCACATAGAAGAGCGCAAACGCCCCATATGAAGCCAACTGTAGTTAAGCAAGCCAGATGGGGTATTTTGGGTGCCTGCAGTCATGAAATTGGTGTCTCCAGCCTGTTCTGCCCCTTGTGGGAACATTCTTCTCCTGTACTCCTACCATGATGCCCTCTCTTCCCTAAGTTGGATCTCTCTGGAAAGCATCCCTTGACAGCTGTCTCCTTTGAGCATTTTCTCCTTCTCCTCCCCCATGCCCTGTCAAAACTTGCTAGGTTTGCCTATTCGCCCGGACTTTGCTATGCTAAGCTCACATAAAAAATGCAGTCACTCAAGTCACGTCAACGAGTAACTTCTGCATTTTGACATGAGCCTCCTGCAGGCTTGAAGGAATGAGCTTATGGTGACCATTTCAGGCAGATGGGATACTGGTGATGGAGATTTTGGGGGGAATGAATCTTTCAGAGTCTCCTTCCACAGCTACCAGGAACACCTATATCTAAGACTATCTGTAGATAGGAAGAAAGGTCTCCCTGCTAGTGGATGACCAGTGCATCTAACTCTAAAGCCATTTAATGGGATTTTAGGCTAGAAGGGTAGGAAAGAAGTTCCCCCCCCCACCCCCATAAATACTGGCCTAAGTCATCTGGCTTGGACTTCAGGGTCTGGAAAGTCACCCAAATGCCTTCATTCCCGAACCTGACTGTCTAGAGAATCTGGAGCTGGCAAATTTCAGATTCATTTGCGTCAACATGTTGTTTGGTTAATGCAGCTGAGCATCTAAGCCCATTTTCTTAGAAACAGGAAATCCCAGTGTGCCAAGAGTAAACAGATCCCAGCCCCCAATGGCTCAAATTCATTTAGGAACTCCCTGACCACAAGGGTCTGTGGGGCTGTGTGCTTGAGCTAGGCGCGCTATCCTGCCCATAACTGATTTTGCACACAAAAAAGGTCTCTCTGCAGCTCAGTATCTGGGAGAGCTGGGAGCCTGAACCATGCTCAAGGGAGGCTGGGAATAGGCTAAGGACCGAATCTCAATGACAAATATAAGATAGAGGAGTATCAAAGGGTTTTATAACTTGGCAGACATTTCCCCTGAGATCTCCACCATAGACTCTTCAACTCTAGTTGCTTCGCTTTTCAGTTTTGTATCTTCCATAAGAGCAAGAATCTTGTCTATTTTACCCTCCATCTCATCACTACCATCATCAGCACAGTGCCTGGAACAGGAGGCACTAAATACATGTCATTAGAATGAATGAAAGATTAAGTGACACCATGGGAGTCGAGGCATGAATGAAGAGTCTGACTCTCCCAGCTCTGTAGGCATCGTGCAGGGGTGAGCTGGTATAGTTGGTAGTCCTGTGCGGCTCACAGAATTCTCACTCACAAACTTGTCAGCACTCAGTTGGGAAGGAAGATTCTACCAAAGCTGCCGCGAGGTTCCAGCTTCTAAAGGTTAACTGAGTGTGCTCAAGTTAGTGGGGACTGCAGGAGAAAAAAATGGTTGGCTGGGTGGAGGGAGCAGGGCGGGAGGCAGGGGTAGACAGAGGGGCTCCTGCTGCAGAGCCGTCCACTCCTTCCCCAGACAAAGAGCCCTCAGAAAGCTACCTTCCCAACCTCTGCCACACATGGAGAAGGCGGAAAGTGCCTGGCCTCTCACTGACAACGAGCCTGGCTGACCTTGTTGCTGTAAGGGGCAAAGGAGTGGCAGACAGCTATATCAAGTACGGGAGCCACTGAGCAGTAACTGGGAGCCTGACAATGGAAGAAGAGGCAACTCATCTATTATTAGTAGTTGCTTTCTACATATGTGTCAGTCAAACAACATATGCAAAAAGAGGCCTCGTGGTAGCAGGACATTCAGAGTTGTGGGTGACTCTGTGCTATCAGATCAGGTCTTGGGTTTGCCTGTGATCCAGTCTTAGCTGGGCTTCCATCTGGCCTAGCCCAGGGAGGTGAGCTAAGGCCAGCCTCCCCAACCCCAGTGCCACAACGTTCAATGACTCGAAGGGAACCCTATGACTTCTTTAAGATCTCCTTTCAGCATTTCATGTGGGTTCATTTCTAAAACGTATAAAGAATATTTTATTAAAATAAAAATGAAATAAGTCTGGCTCTGTTACAAAATGCCTTCCCAGACCCAGAAGTTGGGGAGAAACAACATGACATATACTATTCAAAAGCCCAGCACTTAACACTCACTTAATGGTTTACTGTACAACTATTAGAAATAGTGGTGTAGAATAATATTTAATGATACGGGAAAATATCTATTATTTAATATTAAGAGAAAAAGGAGATTGCAAAACATGATTCTGGTTATATAAAAATAAGACATACATCTCAACATATTTGCAATAAAAAGACTGGGAAGAAATACATCAAAATGTGCATAGCTTGTTTCTGGATTGAGAGACTATGGGCACTTTTGCATTTTTCTTTTGCGATTTTTCTGTATTTTCCACATTTTATACAAAGATGATGTATTGCTTTGGAAGTCATTGGTTTTCAAAACATACGTTTAATGAGTAAAAGAAAATGTTAAGGCAAAAAACAGAGACGGAAAGAAGTAGCAGCAATATCAGTGTAGGCTTGCTAAGGAGCCCACTCTCTCGGATCTGGGTGGGTGTTGATCTACCTTACCTTCCTGCCCCTGACTCTCTCTCCCTTCCTTCTCCCCACAAACGGCTGCTCATTTCAGCTGATGACTGCAATGCTCCAGTAGCACCTTGCTCCTACAGCCCCTAACTGCCTGGCATTATTCTAGCTTGTTCCAGGAAAGCAAGAGAGGTCCTGGAAGCAAAAGCAGATGTGACAAACGTAACAGTTTCCCTAGCCCCATGTAAAGTCCAGTGTATGTCTCACTCATCACTAGAGAGCACCTGAAATCTCTCCAGTTCCACAGAACTCATTCTTTCTGCATTCTGAGCTCTCAGTGCCTTTGTGTAAAGCACCATTTGACAGTTAATTAGGGAGATTTCAGCCACTTCCAAATGCCACATCTATCAGAAACTGGCTGTTTTACATTCCCAGGGGAACTTATTCGAGGTATAAATAAATAAACTATATCTATCTATCTATACACACACACACACACGTGTATATATATATGTGTGTGTGTGTATATATATATATATATATATATACACACACACACTCGCACACATATATGTATATATATATATATACACACACACATTTGTACATATGTGGACAGAGATATGTATGTGCATGTGCACACGTAGACAGGCATACATACACATTTGCACATATCATACACATATATATGAGAAAAGAGGGAAGAGGTCAAGCATGAGTGCACACATACACCATTTTGTCCTCACAACATTATGAAATGATATATTTTCTTCATCTAACTGATGAGGAAACTGAGAGTCGAAGAGGTTAAGTCACATAGCCGGAAGTGGCAGAGTTAGAATCTGAGCGCAGTCCTGCCTGTCTCTGAAGCCTGGACTCTTTACCAGAGCCCTCTCTGCCTCCGACACTGCAGTCCCGGGGGGCTGCTGTGGTTGGAGTGACTTCTAAAGCTTCATAATCACTGGGGTTGACTTGGCCTCCAGAATAACCAAGACCAAAGTTGTGGAAATGTTCTCAACAGCTCTTTACTTCCAGGTTCTGAGATGAGAAACGGAAGTTTCAAAATACTGAAAGTTCGTTTATGTTGAACATACTGCTTAGGCTAAAAGCAGGAAGTCCAAGAAAGCCTGATCTCATGAGATTTTTCAGCCCAATTTGGATCTACATCTGCACTTCTGGATTTTCCACTGAGTCCAACCTCAGCTGCTCTGCAGCTTCTCCCATTTCACCAACTCTCCACCTATACAATGGGGTGCAGATAAATAATAAAATCTGTTGCCATTAACTAAGATTTATCCAGTGATTGGCCAGTTGCAAGGTGGTAAGATGGAACAGGTAGCAGAGAGGAATAATTGACATTTGAACAATATGCAAGTTTCTTTTCCTAACGTTAAAAAATACACAAAAGCTCTAAACAATAAGTCATCCAAGTAATGGTCTCTGTTCTTGTCTCCAGGTGCAAGAAGCAAGTGAAAAGAAACCTTGCCACCTCCTCCTTTGCATAGACCCGGCCTCTCTGTTGGTTAGACTCCAGCCAGGCTGGAAGAGGAAGGGAAGGTAGTGAGGCTCAGCAGCAAGCCTTGGATGGTCAGCTTTGGGGGAGCCTCAGAAGCTTGGAAAAATCATTCCTGTGTCCCAGCTTCCACAGTGTGAGGAATTTTGGAGAACAAGTCCCTCATGTTGTAGATGTAGGAGAAGTTAAGTGGTTTGCTCAGGGTCACACATCCAGCCGATGGCAGGAACTGGGAGTAGAGCCCATGTCCATTGACTACATCAGGTTGCCTCTTTGTCCAGCTATAACAGCTGCCCTGCTTACCTCTCAGTATTAAAATGAATTAGTAGACATCATAGAGTTTTTAAATGACAAAATAGAAAGTACATGTTAGCTATTATAGTTTTATATGTATGAAGGTTAGTGGGGTAGTTAGTATAGCTGATGTCATCTTTTATTTGAGTCCTTTTCCATATCAAACATGGAGTTCTCTAGATGTCATTTTCTGAGGCTTCCCTGCCAGAAGGGTCCGGAGGCTCCCAGGGGCACCCCTTCCATCCCCGGCACCACCTTGGATGTCCCTGTGGGAACATCTGGAGGACTTTTAGATATCAAGAACCCACAATTCATTGTGGTTTGGGCTTCTCCACTCACAGAGTGAAGCACAATTTTGAATCGGCCACATCCAACTGAAACAATCCAGGAGAGGTAATAGACCACATCTGAGGCCCCACCCCCATTTTAATTTGAGGAGCTCGGGCGTACAGGTCACTGTCTCGCCCTGCAAACCTGTGCAAACAGGGTGCACAGGAGATGTAGTCTTGACATATTTAGCAGCTGTGTGGCCTTGGGTGAATTACTTAACCTCTCTGGACTTCCATCTCCTCATCATAAAATAGTAATTAAACTACATACCTTGTGAGTTGGTGCGGGAAGTAAAGGGGATATTTATAAAGTGCCCAGCACACAATGGATACCAGCTCTTCCTGCTCTCACCTGCAGTCCAACACTGCCCTTTGGCCTAGATGTCTTGAAAACAGAAACTCTGAGCTCCAGAACTTCCAGAATCCGGAAAAATAAGTCCTCAAGTTTGCATTACACTTTTTTTTTTTTTTTTTGTGGAGGAATTTCTTATACTTGGCAATCATTAAATAAATGCCACCTTATAGCAAAACCTTAATAAGTCCGCTTTCCTATTAGAGAGAACCTTCTGGGAGTTTCCTCTCTCCTTACACAGGTCCTGTACTGTTTCCTTGGCCACATCACAGGTGCACATTCTCTGCTGGGTACACCGGCTTGGGGTTTACTTAGAGCAGGGTGAAGAGGGTAATCTCCCCCATCGCTCCAAGTTGCAATGAGAGGGACGGGGCCTTTCATGTGGCAGAGTCAGGCAATCTCCCCAGAGTAGTCCATTCTCCCGGAAGCCACTCTGGTTGGCAGAGGCCAAGGCCACCTCTGCTCCTCCCTACCTTGGAAAATTACCCAGAGTGCCGCTTTGCCTACTGGCTGCCAGGCAGATGCCCTGCTGCTTTCTGAAACCATCCTACCTCCTTAGAATGAAAAACAGCAATGTGCCATGCCCACAGTGACGAGCTTGCCCTTTCCTCTTCCTCCTCCCTGCACTGGAAAAAGTACAGGATCTGTAAACAAGTCATTAGATTCAAGATCCTGCCCAATTTAGACTCTTTGTCTCAGTTTTCTCCAGAGCAAACGAGTGGTCACACCCATTCAAACCAAGCAAAGCCCAGAGGAATGCAGAGCCCTGTGGCCAGGCTAACCACAGCTGACCCCACCATGCCCGGGGCTCAGCGTGCTCCCAGGCTGGGCCTGAGAGCTCTGGTTCTATCAGAAGAGCAGTGTCCTCGGACAGGCAAATAGCTTAGACCTCAGTCTCTGGGTTCTACTCCCCAAAGCACTTTTAATTTGGCCAATGCATCCCCAAACTCTCAAGAATCAAAAATCCACCTCTTTCGAAGTCTGGCAAGAAAACCCCAAGATCAGCCTCTCTTTTATTCCTGTACTTTTCGTACAGGCAGGCTTCTAGAAAACAGAGGTTGGAGAAAATGAAAGTCAATGCCAAATACTAACCAGACAGAGAGTAACTGCTTCTCCCCACGGCCCCCCACCCCCAGCTCTGCATTATGGTCTGGGGAACTGGGCCCCTCTCCTGCTGCTGAAGATCTGTTTATTTTGCACTCCATAAAGGGAAACCAGGCCCTGTTCTGACATTTTGGCTGGGAGGGGGTGGAGAGAGAAGGAGGTCCAGAATTTAAACTCAAAACCAGATCAACTTCTCTAAATCTCCTGGTGCTTTTTCTGTGACTCCTCAATGGGCCACATTGTATGAATCAGGCGTTTACCTCCTGGCCCATGCGTCTCCATCTTTTACCAGTCTGGCTGAGATCCCCTATGTATGCCATTAACTGCAATGACTCCTTCTTAATTTCCAACCATGCCAGTGCTCCCCAGATGAAATTAGGGACAGACATGCTCCCAAGCAGCTAGGCAGCTCCCCATTCCCAATGCACTCCCAGCCTGGCTCTGCCTCTCCTGCCTGTCAACAGAGAAATCTGTGCTGATGCCCAGTGCCCGAAAGAGCACTCTCCTGAGTGGACGGTGAATTCCTTTAAACAATGAAGCGGGGAATTTCCTCTGTCTTGGAAATGTTCCGCTTGTCATCCACGTTATCCTTATCAGCAGACCACAGTGCAGTGAGGAGAGAGCCCAACATGCTCAGGACCCATGGGGTATCACTGCGAAGTGTTTTCTTCGCTTTTTCCTCTGCCTTGAATTCAAAGCATGACCTTTACGAGTGGAATTCAATCAGGTCATCTCTCAGATTCCCCAGTGGGGAAATAAAAGTAGCACAGCCAAAGTCTATTGTTTCCATTTCAAGAAGGTAAAAATGTTGTTTTCTCTCTATAGCATCCAACTAAATGAGGTGGGGTGGTGAGAAGGGAGGTAATAAAAAGACCCTTAAAAATTGTTTAAGATTTTGGTAATGAAACAGCCTAGGTCCTGGCATTTCCTCTCCCCATAGACAGTTCTCATCAGACATGATTGACACCTCGACTTCTTCAGTCCTTCACTGCAGTCGTTCCTAGCTTTAATGCAATTCATTTTCTATTTGAACACGTTTGAAAATAGATTTTTCCGCCCCTTTCAACAACAGGAGAGCAATACAGTTAGGAAAAGGGGCGGAGGCATGTGGGAACACCAGAAGGCCAAAGGAATTGCAAAAATAAACTACTGCTAATGTTAACACTCTTGTATTCCAGAGCAGGAATAATTAATTGTATATGTTTAGTCACTTGGCAACCCCGAGCTCTTATTCTGAAAAGCTTGAAATATTTCACATATGTAGTGAGTAAAGTCTTTGGGATCAGACAGACTCTGTTTAGCTGCATAACTTTTGGCAAGTCACTTGAAGTTTCTATGCCTCAGTTCTTCTCATTGGCAAAGTATGTCTAATAATAGATGTGTTCCATAGGCTGCAGTGGGACCCAAGTGCTAAGTGCATTAAATGCTCAGGACAGTGCCTGGCTCATCGGTAAATACTCAATAAACATTATTATTACTATTACTATTATTGATATTACTGATGCCTCCTGCCAAAGTTGTTTTAAAGTAATAATGAGGTAAAGGGCACGGTATTTCCAGAAAAGATCTTGAAAGCCAATCCCAGTTCTTTACCTCTCTAAAGTCTTAGATCAGAGAGCTTTCTCTGACGTTCTAGCAAACACCAGATATAGATATCTGGGCCTCTTCAGTAGGCGTTTTTAGTTTTTTTTGATCTTGCAAAATGCTTTCAGGGCCATCTTTATTATATCACCTCGAGGTAAAACTATCACTGCAAGAATCTCTCTGTTTCATAGTTGAGGAAGCTGAAGCATGGGGAGACCCAGGTCCTTGTTTGGGGACAGATAGCCATTCATATCAAAACTGGAGAACACAGCTTCCAGGGCTCTATTTGCCAAGGAGTTGCCTCACTCTGCCAGTGAGGAGTTATACCAAGCTGAGACCAAGCTGGCTCCATAGGCTGGAATTTTCAAAGGTGGAAGTAAGCCTTCCAGAATCTTTTCGCCCTTGAAATTTCTGGGTGCATTGCATATTAAAAACATACCAACTGATACATATGTATTCTACGGCCTCAGGAAAACACTAGTCTGGTAATGTCTCCAAAGGTAACTGTCCTCTCACAATATTATTTATTACACTTTACTCGCCTTTAATGAAGAAGAAAGAGGCTAAGAAAATGACTTACGGACCCACAGATAATGCCTGAAGGGACTATTGTTAGAATGACTAAACTTGGGATACTTAATTTAGCAGTGCTAAGGAGCAGCCATGTAGGAGAGCAGCTATTGTCATTCATTCACTCATTCGGCAGACTTTTCAAAGGTCTATTCTCTTTCATGCTTACTCCTGCTTATCATTCAGGGATCAGCCTAAATGTCACTTCCTTAGGGAAGCCTTTGACCTCCGAGGCTAGGTTAGGTCTCCATATTACACTCTCCTGAAGCACCCCATACTTCCCTTTTCACAGAACTCTTCGTACATATAATAACTGGCTAAATATCTGTTTTCCCTCCCCAACTATAATTTCTGTCACAGCAAAAACCTTACCTGTATCCCAGCATGGAGCACATCGAAGGTGCTCGATAAATGTACGAATATGTGTCAGGTGCTGGGGTCTCAAAGACAAATTGGTATAGTGTCTGCCCTCGAGTTGCTTACAGCAAGCATTAAACACATTTAAAACATTAAAAACTCACACTTAGATGCTTAAGAGGACATAACAGGAGGAACTAAATTACTATAGTCAGAGAATTGTATTCTACACACACTTCCTCACCTTATTCCTGATGCAATCTGAAAAAAACAAAGGTGGAAGATTTTAATCTAAAGAGAGATGTTTCTGAAAATGCATGAGCTGCTTGCAGCAATATTGAAATAATAATGGACTATATGTAATCAGCATGAGACTCTTAAGGACTTTATGGGCATTCACTGGGATCTCTGGGCTGATCTGTATTTAATCCTTTGTGGAGGATAATTGTGATTAAGAAGCAGGGCCATGACGGTTCATTACCTCTAAAACCATTATGTAGTTAGATCTCAGAGAACTTGGCCTTATTTTTTCTGTGGCTTCATCCATTTTGGTTTTAAACAATTCAACTCAGAAGCTCATGCCATTGATTAAATGATGGACACAGGACTGATCTTCACAGTGATGTCAACCTAAAGACTTGCACAGTGAAAGTCGCCATAGGTCTGCCTGCCCATTAGAGAGGCCTAATAACGAGGTCAGATGTCCCCTGGAGAAGAACTGGGGTAATTCCAAAGCCACAGTGTGGATAGCATCTCATATGTTTCTATTATGCATGGGTGAGAGCCACAAAAGAAAGAGAGAACTTGCATCGTGTTTTAGAGATATCAATCATGTGGATCTTTGCAACCTAGTGTACAAACCTAGGGAACTGGAGAAAAACTGGGGTTCAAAGGCCACCATGCTAACTAGTTATTTGATAAATTATGTTGTTTTGTTCAAATTTATATTTAAGGAGAAATCTTCCTACAATGAGTTATAGGGATCTAGGAAGTAGAAAAGCCAACCATCTGTTAATAGGACAGAGACCTATGTAATAGGAAATCATATATTCACGGCAGCATAAAGCATTAGAGCTGAAAACATTAGAGCTTAAAAAACATTTAAGTACAATGCTAGTGCTTTACAAATGAGGAAACTGAAATCACCACGTTGTACAGGACTTTCTTTGGCCGAGATCATTTTTTCAATGAAAAGGTATACAGAAAAAGCCTATACACCTGTTTCTGACAAGCCTAATAGACATTTAATCATAGTTTGTGAATATCTCTGTGATAAATTCCAAAGCCTCCCTGCGCTCATTTTATATAAGGGAAAAGAAAGCATTATGTTCTTTAAAGGTTAGCATAGAACTGGTGATGAGACCAGGAGACTGGATGTTAATCTTAGCTCTAGCTCCAGGCCAACAGTGGTAGTACCTGAAGAATGCTGAACATTCACTTTTCATTTTGTTTTCTTTAATGTTAGTCATAAGAGTAAATGGAAGCGTTAGTCTCCACGTGGACAGCACATTGCTGACTCAGATAAAAATAATCCATGTATAATCCATGGAAACATAGCCTCCTGACTGAACTCATATTTTAGACAATTTTTGACCTAAATTAGGTACTGTCCAATGTGGCAGCCACCCGCCATACAAAGCTATTTAAATTTAGATGAACTAAAATCAAACAAAATAAAATTTGAAATTTAGTTCCTCTTTGCACTCTCCACATTTTGAGAGCTCAGTAGCCACCTGAATAGCTAAACCAAGGGCTGCCATATTGGACAGTGCAGACTAGGACATTTGCATCTTTGCAGACAGTTCTATGGGACAGCCCTGATAAAGACGGTTTTCTTAATAGTCCACTTTCCTTTGTCTTTAAGATAACATTAAGAACGTTGAGAAGTACTGATGAACTTTCCCAAATCTCCCATCCTAAAGATTAAGCAGAAGCCATATTTCTCATGGAGCTCCCTGTATATCAGTACTTTTGAAAGAGAGATGTTGGAGCATTTCACAGCTCAAGGAAATATTATTCCCTTCTACCCAAATCAATTTAAAACCAGAAATTTAGAGTTACTTGAAAAAGATTAGAAAGTGTTACATTAGCTATTTCCAAACCTGTAAATATTTAGGCAAGACATAGGAATAGTTAAGACAGTAAGATGACGACTTTATCCAGAACTTTTATATAATCCAACCTCACAAAGACAGACACCCCTGTCAAACAAATGAGCTTCCTATAAGGCTGCATTTACTTCCATTTTGTGAGATGACCTTCACAATTTTAAATACATATTTGAGATACTTTCTAATCTCTTTACCTTCATTCTGTAGTTTTGGTATAGAAAAACACAAAATGCTCCTTCAACGCAGCAAGATCTCGGTGTTCTTTGTTCTTATGGGGAATAAAACAGTAGGACTGGTCTTAGCTAGATTGTGGTTCCTGAGAAACTTTGAGCAACTCAAAGTCCAGCCTAGCCCTATGAATTCTGACCCCAATTCTTCTGCCTACAAACAAAACCCTAATGCATAATTTGACATGTTCAGGGAAAAAAAAAATTAAGGAGATCCTAAATGCCTGGATTAACACTTTAATATGAAAAGGGGCAACTTCATTTTCCTTTCTTTCTCTTTATTACTTAGCTACCTCAGCGTGGGTAGAATAGGGGCAAATATTCCTTCACTTCACTTCTGGTCACATCATCAGGTTTGGTTGCGTGGGGTAGCATAGAAGACAGAGATACAGCCTTTCCTACATTACTGATGGTATCTGATGAGAATAAAGATCAGACTTGCCTAGTCTAGTCTCACAAGGCGGGAGAAGAGTCACTATCATCCCCAACATTAACACTAACAGGGGACCGATCATCTTCAAGGCAAATTACTTCTTTCATTCTGTTGTCCCTTCACTCACACTTAAGTCAGTTACACCTATTAGCTTTACTGCTTAATATAGACCGTTATGACCCAAATTCACATCCCTTAATCAAGGGAGTTCAGTTCTATTGTTCCTCTTAGGTTGGAAAACTCTTCCTTCTGGAAGGAGGTGGTAAAGCAGAGCATATAGAATAACTGAAATCTCTGAATCAACCAACTTTAGGACTGGCCTTGTATTCCCTTAACCCATTACCACAAAGACACTGAGACTGTAACAGAGGAGGTGGCACAGGTGAATGAGAGGGGTAGTCAGTAGATATCTGGATAGCCAGGGGAGGCATTTAAAAAACTACTAAAAGAGAACATTGCAAAAAAAAAAAACATTTTATATTCTAGATGGCTCTTGACTCTTCAAAGGCAGAGACAAACCTAAAAAAAAAAAAAGAAAGAAAGAAAAAGAAAAAAAAACTGAGTAGCATAGGCTGGACAGGAGAATTTTGTTTCTCTGATGTTATTCTGTTTGACACAACTCTCTTTATCAGTAGAACAAGCCTGGAATTCCTGAAACTGCACTCATATCCTGCCATCGGTTTTTACGTAAAACCCCCATTGATTGGGATGGGAGTTTCATGAGTAGAACAATGGCCGGATATGAGGGAGGGAAAGGAGGAATATGTGATGTTTGGTCTGTACTGGTGTATTCGTAGGAGATGGTTTTTATAAGGGCAAAGAGATATGACTAAGTAGCTAATTGACGAATTTAACCAAATGCAAGTAAGTCTTTGAAATCATTAAAGATAGAAGAGAGCAACCCAATAGATTCAATTTAAGCAACATTTATTATCTGTTATGTTCAAACATCCACCTGGATCGGAATAACTAAGATAACATAATTAGCATTCACACAGCACTTTACAAAGTTATTTTATAACCACACTTCTTTTGATTCTTATAATTAGAAAGGCAGACAGAAAACTTAATGTTATTATTATTACTTGCATTACTATTCTTATTTTGCAGATAGGAAAAGAGAAGATTACAGAAGTTAATATTTGGTCCAAGATCATATAGCTAATAAGTGGGTTTAAACCTAGACTTTCATACTTCGAACTGCATATGGCTTTCACAGAACCATTCTGCCACCATCAAAATAATTTTCAAAACACTCCAGCATCTCACTGCCAGCCTTAATAAAAATTTCGTGTCGCCTTTCTTAGGCAAGAGAGACCACACAGCACACAGCATCCCTATATTACATTGTGTGAACACAAATTTTTGTAAGTCTTGTTAACTAAATTTTGCAAACCAGCCCCTGACAATAAAGAGAGAGGGATGATCTCTCTGTAGTTAAAAGTCCAAACAAAGTTCAGATATGGAGATGTTGCCTAATTTATGATTGACAACCAGAATAACCACGTAATGAGCCATCCAATAGTTACTCAAATCGCTGTACTTAATTAATGCCTTTCTTCAAGAAACTTGAAGCAACTCATCACTCCAGTTTTTAATCAAATTCATGGGAGAAGTAGATTATATTGCTGCTAGTCTTAATCCTTTTGAGTGGATGGAGAAACTGAGGTTAAGAAAGGAAAAGTATCCTGCCCAATGTCACCCAGCCAGCCTAAGACAAGACCAGGACCTAGATTACCCAAACCTTGTCTCACTCTAGCACTTTAAAGAGACTGATACGTACTTAGAGTCTGGAACCTCTCTCAGGGGAGCATCGATCTGCGTTGTCAGTCTCTTCTGCATTTATTGCAGAAGTATACCCAGATAGGTTCATCATCAAAGACTTTTAATGACTAAGAGGAAAAAGGTGTAGAATGAGTGTTGTTGTAATTGCAGACAACTAACTCATTTCAGTCAGAAGGGAGTTAAAAGCAGCATTAGCATCTAGAAAATTCCACTCCACCTGTTCCATCTCTGATGAGACTGATCACTCAGCTGACAGCTTGTTGATGCTGATCTACTGCATTAGGAGAGACTCCTATGTTTCATGTAACACTCTCCTGACCCCACCAGAGGATGTGAGCTCAGAGCCACCCCTCTCTCCCTGTGATGGGCACAACAAGATGCCCACCTTCGGTGAAACCCCTTATTTTCCATAGTTCACCTTCGCTGAAGCATCTGTCTCTTTCTCCTCATAAATGTGCTTGTTTTGTGCATGCTAGTAAAACATTCTTTCCTGTTTCCAATTATTTTGCACAATTAAGCATGCAAATGTCTGAACAACATTTATTAAAATTCTGTAGACTTTTAGGAGGGAATAAAAAGAACCCAAAAGAATCTGGATCATCAAAGAGCTCTTACAAAACTATCATTTTTGAGTTTTAATTGGAAGTCAATGAGAAACAGGCATGTGAAATTTCCCATGAAATACATGCTGGGTTTAAAAACTGTAAAAAGGGTGCTCTGGGCAGAGAAGAGTCTGGGTCATACCCAGTCCAAACTTATGGAAAGAAATGATTAATTCCAATGAGCTAAAACTCAGCCCTGCTGCTTCATCATGGCTTTGTCTATAGGACCTTTGGGGGTCAATTCTGGGAAGTCAGGGAGGGGTGATCACAGTATTCCTTTACGACACTACAGACCCAGTAAGTATACAGAGATCGACGAAACTCCGGAAGGAAGAGCTTAGAGGCCCTAGTGTCCAGAGCAGCAAATCCACGTGCCTGGATGTCTTCTCTAAGGCACTCTGGGAAAATTCTCCTCATGCTAGTTTACTGAAAGAGCATTCAAAAACAGTAGTCTGTTCTCTCTCCCTCCCCTTTCTAGAAAAGTGCAGAAAGTACAGGTACCCCTCAAGTCTCTGACCTCTAAGGAAGGCCTATGTTGCTTCAAAGACCCAACTTGAACAAGATTACTTGTGCACTTTGAACTTAATTGTGCTCTTTGACCCACTATGCTCTTTTTGTGGAGAAGTCCAAGGTCAG
Source organism: Pteropus vampyrus (assembly GCF_000151845.1). Classification (NCBI taxonomy): domain Eukaryota; kingdom Metazoa; phylum Chordata; class Mammalia; order Chiroptera; family Pteropodidae; genus Pteropus; species Pteropus vampyrus. The sequence continues at coordinate 976,170 of NW_011889197.1, forward strand.
AATATGATTCCCTACAAACAACATTATCGGAGCTGGGGGAGTTATGTGAGATGACATGGATCTTTGCTCTAGGATTCTTGACTAATCACAGACCTGGGTACAGGGCTGGTGGCAGAATATAGGGCCACAAAAAAGAAAGATCTCATGCTCATACATATAGGCAGAGTCATTCCAACCCTTCCCCTTGGCATCACCAAAGCAGGTTATGTGATGCTCTGCACCCTAGTCATGCCCACGCCCACCCTCACACGCTTCCCTCTTGCCACAGTTTCCAAGTTACTTTTCTCTTTGAGAAAACCTTTCCAACCCATTTTTATCTAGAGATGATTACATTGAAGATTGGGTTGGATGAAATCAGTATGAATTAACCATGATGAATTATCCCTCTTGTCTTAGCAATACGTCTCTTGCTAGGGGAGCTCTATTTCAGTTTCAATTGTTTTTCATTCTCAATCAGTGATCCTTGTAAAGAGTAAAAGCTACTTCAGTAACACTTTGGGTGTCTGTGTGATTACTTAGTTGCCTAGGTGGTTCCTATGAAAATTGCTGACTTCGGTTCCCTAGGAATATTATGACAATGGTCAAGAAATAAGACCAATGGACAATGAAAGCATGAATGCCTGTGGAGTCAATAAGTCTTTATATCTTTGCTCCTGGAAACACCCTTATTGTGGAATGTGTTGTTTGGGTTGCATGAATACCTGAGTACTGCTTCCAGTGTCTCTTGCCCAGTTTTCATTACATCTTGAAGCCTCAGTTATCTCCTGTACGATGGCCTGTTCTAAGAGTATTGGGAGGCACTGAGAGTTGGCAACTTATGATATGTGTCTTAGGAGATATGAGCAACTCTCTCAGTAGTGTTCTCTTGTTACCCTGGATTATACCTGAAGGTCTCTCAGAAACAATATGCAGAGTAGGTGGTGAGGCCAAGTATTAAGATATAGCTTACTCCAGCTAAAAGAGGAAAGCAACACCTTCATCTCAATTTCTGGAATTTCTTCTTCAATTGACTTTATGAACCTTTGGATATACTTTGAGGCTTCTTTTCATAATGTATATTTCTAGAGTTAGAACTTCAAACACAGATAGGCTGAAATCTCTAAATAAGAGCATTTCTTTGCTGACCTGTTACATTGAAGTGGAGTAAAAAGAGTAAACCCCTATATAGAAAGATGTTCCATGTAATTCTTGAAGATATATGTGTGTACGGGGTGGGAGTGGGGGTTGCTCATGCAGTGATAGTGAGGAAAAAGTTAAGTTTCATTCTAAATGAAATCACACTACAGCTAGGATGAGTTCAGGTTGTTCACTGGCCCCTAATAATTGCACATGGGGTCCATCATAATGCTGTACAGAATGTTGTGGGAAAATGCAAAGGCAGACACTTGGCCCTAGTATTGAGAATGAAAATTTTAAAATAATAGGTTCTTCAGTGCTAAATTATGTTTGGTCCCAAGGATCCTTGGAGCTATGGTTTTCTTTGTTCTGCCAAAGGAAAAAGGAAATACATCAGGAAGCTGGGCCAGTCCACAGGAAGTCTCACTTGGGCTGATAAAAGGAACTGATGTGAGGTGGCTGTGGATGCAGTTATAAGTCAATCAGCCTTGAAATAACAAGAAATGCTATTCAGGAGAAACTGGAGCCTGAAGTTAGCCTTTCTCGATGATTTCCTTTTAACCTTGCAAAACATTCCTTTCTTTGTGTTTTTTAGAACACCCCAGGTCTGTTTTTCTTTTAAGTGTGATTAGTATGTGTGTACGTGTGTATATGAGTGAACGAGAATAAAAAATAGAACGAGTTAGAGAGAGAGAGAGGGAGGGAGGGAGGGAGAGAGGGGGAGAGAAAGAGAGAGAGAGAGAGAGAGAGAGAGAGAGAGAGAGAGAGAGAAGAGGCAGGAGGGTAGAAAAGGAAGCATTGCCAGGTCAAAGAACATGCTATTTTCTATCGAGCTATAGCCCTTTTTTTTTAATCATCTCGTTAGCTCATTACAATTAAACAGAACCTGTTGGTTTCATCTTCATTTGCCCGCTGTCCAGTGCACCTGCACCTCTCTCTCCCAGAAAATACAGGGCTGAGGCCCTCTTGATAAAGGGTGATGGGCAACACCATGAATTTGACTGATGTAGACTGTGGATAGGAGTCACTTAGACTAGAAAACAAAACATATGACAATACAACCTATATGGTCCTCAAAAACTGGGTTAGGTTTGGAGCCTAAACTTCATGGATATGTGTGTCTATCTGGCAATGCAGCACAGTTGCTAAGCTCTATGAACTTTGGAGGCAAACGGGATTAAGTTCAAACCATTGCTTTTCCACTTTCTACCTTAATGACCTTGGGTAAGTTACTTCACCTCTCCAAAATGAAAATAATACATACATCATAGTACTGTTATAAGGATCAAATGTGAATATGTCTGCAAAGGTTCAAACAGTATTGGCGCATAGTAAAACCTAGATAAATAGCTTATTCTTTTTTCTTCTTGTGACTTTGCTCCTCCTCATTGTCATCCCCCTTTAGGTGGAAAGCGAGTGAGTCTCTTGCTGTTAGGTGAGGAGTAGGGATAGAAAGACCTTCGCTAAGGCCATTAGGGCTCATGCAAAATGGTGGGGGATACAGTTTCAAACTGAATTGGGGCCTTTCGGGGTTGCCTGTGTTTGCCCATAGTGCAGTGCCACTTCCTGTTTTAAAAAGAAGAAGAAAAAAAGTCTTCCAGAAAACTCATTAAGAGGCTCAAAGTTTTTCTTGGACATCAAAAAAGTCCTCAAAATATTGTTGTTGTTGTTGTTGTTGTTGTTTAAATTAAGTGTAAATGAATCAAAACCAGACAAATTCAATTTCCCTTCAATTAAGCAGCATTTTTTTAAAAGTCCAGGGGAAAGGAGCTTGGGGCCAAATGTGTTTTGAATTTTAAATGAGACTGAATTTTGGAAAAGAGTGTAAGATCCCAAAGCAGAGTCAGACCCTATTCCTAGTTTTCATTAATGCAAAGGGAATAGCACAGCACCAGTGTCACTTGGTAACAAAAACAACCAGCTCACAGAAATTCATAAAGCACTTCCTAAGATCCCCAGCCTTCAACTGGCCTTGAAGATCACTCTATAATTTAGGCCTCGGATTGTGGAGAAGAGCCACATGGGCCAGATAGAGCTTCTATGAGAGGCTCAGTCATCCATGCCCCAAAATAGGAAATGTTTTTAAAGCATGCTTGGGATCAGCATCTTATAAACATGGGATCTGAAAGGAAATTTTGAAATCATACTTCCATTTATACATGAGAAATCTTTAACATGAGCAATTTTATATGAATACTGAAGGAGTGAAGTGATTTGCTTAAGATCCCATAACTCATTTGTGTGAAGAGGGTTAGGGCTAGAATTCAGGTCTCCAGATCCTAGACTGGACAGTTTTTCTCTGTATTTACTATAAAGTAGAATCTAAATGTCTCTGAGATCAGCACATTTGGGCTAGAATGATGGTGCCCAGCCCATTTTTTATAAGTTTATTTCTAATAGTCCCTCTTTATTTTTTACACCAGTTTTTTTAAATTACAAAAGTAATATATACTAATGATTTAAAAAATCAAATGCTACATAAGTTTATAGAGTAAAAAGTAAAAATCTACTTCTCCCTGCCCAGAAGCAACCATTGTTAATAGCTTCTTGTATATTCTTCCAGAAATGATCTATACATAAATAATCACATATATGTGTTCGTTTTCAATTTTTTTACAGAAACGAGAGCACACATTTTGTAACTTGCCTTTTTCCATGTAACAATATCCCTTGGAGAACTTTCTAAATTAGTGTATACAGACAATTGATTTTATTCCATATAACAGTTGCATGAATCTTCCATAATTTATTTATCTAGTCCCCTAATGATGGACATGGAGATTCTTTATGATTTTTTCCATTACACACGACACTACAATAAACATATTGTACATATACCTTTGGTATCTGAATGAATATGTCTGTAAGATAAATGTTTAGAATTGAAATTATTAACAAATTTGTACCAATATTTAACATCTCAATAGATTGTTTCCCAATTGTCCTCCAGGATGATTGTGCCAAGTTATGTTCCCACCAATTGTGTAGGAGAGAGACATGTCCCCTTACTCTTTCCAACATGAGGCATGATTAAGCTGTTCTGATCTTTGTTATCTTCACTGGAGATAAGTGTTTGAATTTCATTATTTTCATATAAATGTCTTCACACATGTACTTGAGATCCTTTCCTTGTGTTTATTGGCCATTTGCATTTCTTTTTCTAGCATTGTTTTTATATGCACAGCATTTTTGCTTATTTTTTTTATTGTTATTGAGTTGTAAAAGGTCTTTGTATATTAAGTCATTTGTCCTTTGCTTTATGTATGCAAAATAGTCTTTCTCAGGTGCTCATTTTTTTCACTTTATATGTGGTATTTTTCTCTGTTAATATATGAATAGAGGAACTAAAGCTGAGCAAAGGAGAATAATAAGAAGGAGTTTTCTCGATATTCTTTACTTTTCTAAAAATGTCAATATAATAAACTAGAATCACCACAAGTGAAAGGGCAAAGGAAATTATACTCTGTGTGTTAATTCTGGGAAAACATTTCTAAATTTCTAAATAATAAAAAGCCACAAATAAAGATTTTCTCCAATGAATATTGCTTCTTTTGGAATAGCCAATAGCCAGAGCTTAAAATAAAAAAGAGAAACTTTTGCTCTCTAGATGTCTGGAAGAAATAGTAGTATAGACATCTTGTTCTCATTCATTTATGTGGAGTTCTGTTGAATATTGTACCTGGCAGTACTATTCAACCTTCGATTGAATGAATAAATGAATGAGCATGAATTAAGTGATAAATGCCAAAAGACAGAATGACTCTTCAGGCATAAGAATTTTCAATAAGAAATTCACATAAATATGTGCATTTAGATAGGTTGTAACAGCATTAACATAGACAACTCACAAGCTGAGTAATTTTATAATATTAACCTGTTTTCATCTTTGTGCTACATGAACAATACTGTAAAATCATTCACTCTGACTCCTTCACACATAAAATTAATGAATACCCATATATGCAGACCTAACACTCTGCTACTGGAATGTTAGATTCCAGTAGACATGTGAAACCCACACGTGTCTAGAAATGCAAGGTTAAAGCTCCCATGGCACCTGTAATTCTGGCCTCTTGCATGTGTGCACTGAGATGTGACATAAGGTCTTTCATTACCTTGGACACACAGCACTGTCTGAGTAAATGGGCCCCGCTGCTGGGAAGGCATTTCAATTTTCAGGTCTGCATGCTCCTGGAGGTGGCTTGAACGATTGCATACTCTGGGATTTTGATTCTAAACTAAATGGCAGGCACGTTGTTCCCCAAAGATGGGAACTATCTTAAACATTTCAGTATTTTGGTTCAGTATTTTTGTAGGTATAAGCAAATTTGAAGCTGCTGTAAAGTTGATTTGAATTATCTGAAAATGCATCTGAACACTTAATCTCAGATCCTACTTGGATGATGATAATAACTCTCTGAGATTTGGGGTTGTTTGGGTGAAATGTCAGTGTTTTTAAGTGAGGCAATGGATCCAATCAACTTATGACAGTGTGTCAGGCCTGTCTGAATTTCCATAGAAATTCGATTTGAGTCTCAGGGAAACAACCTTTCCTTTTAGTCTTTTCTCAATTACTATCTGCTGACTCATTCTCAAAAGGAACTAACGTTGTAGACCAGGAGAGAGGGCCCAATTGAAAATGCATTTTGTGGTAGACTCTCCAGAACACTGTGAAAGAAGACACATTTTAAGGGAGTAAAGGGATAAGCACATTTTTATGGGATCTGGTGAAATAGAGTTTCTCTTCCCTCCCCAGTCTCCATATTTAATAAACATATCTTAAAAGACAGCTGATAGCACGGTCTGGTTGCCTAAACCTATTACTGGTTGTTTAATTTTGTCTGCTACTCATTTCTTGTGGCCTCTGATAAGTGATGGAGCCACTCCCATCTCCATTTTCTAAGGAGAAGTATGAGAATAGGAAGGATTCATTTCCTAAGAGATATGTCCAGCTCAATAGATCATCCCTCTACTAGAAACTTTGTGATTCCTCCTTTCTATATATTTTATAAAACTCAAATTCTTTGTTATGGTATTTAAGGTCCTCCAGAATCTTTCCACTCCTACCTTAACCTTCATATGTACCTCTCACACATATACAAACATGTCCCGCTTTCCTGGAAAGACCTTGAACCATATCTTCCTGTGCAAGTTCTACCCATCCTTCAAAGCCACTGTCCAGATCCTCCTATCTACCTATGCCAATAGGCAGTGTGGCTTGTGTGTAGAAAAAAGCAAGTATTCTGGAATCAGAAACACTGGGCTTGAAATCCAACTCTGTCACCTATTAGCTGTTATCTTAGGCAAGGTTCCTGACCTCTCTGAACTTTAATTTCTCCCATATGAAACAGAGATGTGACAATATTACCTCCCATAGGGCTGTTGTGAGTATTAAGTACAAGGGTGAAAGTCCTTTGTAAACAGAAGAGACTATGTAAATAACTATTGTTATCAGGTCTCTCTCTGTCTTTCCATTTGAAATTGCCCTTTCCTTCCTTTAGGCTAACATAACACTTAGTGTGTTCTGCTGTGCATACACACACATGGCTTATCCTCCTGCTAGGTCTCCAGGGAAGCAGCCTTTTTGCCACCAACATTATATCTTGACAGTATTTAGTCACCTAGCTCAGTCCCTGCACGACAGTCACGCAATAGAACTTACCAACTTGCATGGTTACTGACTTGCATTAACGTAATGCCAGTGAGGCTAAGGTTATAGATTCCCGTAAGGCCAGCCAGCTTTGCACAAGGTTATTCCATATGTTGTCTAATTCTGTCAAAATTCCAAAACATTGGCCTTAAGGTGACAACATGAGGATAGGCAAACCCTATCTATTGCCTCTGGGAAAACATCTCAAAGTACACAGACTACTGATGTTGGGTCTGTCAGGTCAGTAGAAGAATTAGAGTGACATCACTTAGTAATACCATCCCACTGATGAATTAACACATGAATGAGATGAACACTATAGATATAAATCATAAAAGCAACAGAAAATGAAACAGGGTGTAGTCTTCTACAGAGGAAAAGACACCTGTACAGCTCTGAGATTACTAAAAAAGCTACTATAGTTGGTCAAGATTTTGTGAGATTGTGTGTGTGTGTGTGTGTGTGTATGTGTGTGTACATAGTGGCCAATGTCCATTAGCCTTCTCAATTTGTCACAAAACAACAAGCAAAAGATAGACTTAGAAAGACTTTTAAGTACAAACCAAAAAAAGAGAGTCATATTATTCAAAACAAAACAAAACAAATACATTATTCTATACTTTCATAATGCAGCTCATTGTTTAAAATGAATGAAAATAGCAAATTTTCCATTCTAATCCTGTATAGTTGGTTGCTAATCTGAAAATCTGTCTCTTAAGCTTCAGAGAGAATGAGACTTCTCCCAGAGAAGACTAGGACTTTGCCAATGGCCTGAGCATTGACTTACAATTTGGAGATATTTTTGAAGTTAGAGGTAGGATAGAGGCCTCAGTCCATAAGAAATCCTGCCCAGTGGTTCATCATCATAAAAAATTTTCCCCCTGGGACAACCAGTATTAACATTAGACTAATGTTACATTTCTAGAAAATAGGCTTGGTTTAAATCAACCACTTTGAAAATCAATGCCAAGTTAACTTGTTGATCTCAAACAGAAAAAGACACTGAAAATTCAAAACCTTATTTAATGTGGTTATTATTCAAGACCTACTTACTACATAGCCTGGAAGGAAGGTCCATAAGATATGTTTGAATGCATCTGAAAGTATTATACTTAAATAGTCAAATATTTAATACTTAAATAGTCAATAATTAAAAGAATTGAAATAGGTATTCAGCCCACTTGTTCCTGATCTGTAGAGGGGCCTAGTTAAGTAAAATACTATATTTAAGTAACATACTATATTTTTTGGTGTCTCCTGGTAATGGAGACATTGTTTGTCTGCAAGAAAAGGAGAATTTATTTTGGAAAACAGTTATGTAACAATCCTACCTGAAAATGTGGAACGTTTTTTAAAGTATGGAACTAATTCGATGGTAGTAATACAGTTTTAATTAAATAACAGAAGTATCTTTAATCCAAAGTGCCAGATTCTCCATGATTTTTCTTTTAAAGCTATCTCTGTCTTTTTGTCTCTGTCTGTCTATCTGTCTGTCTGTCTGTCTCTTTCTCTCTCTCTGTCTCACACACACACACACACACACACACACACACTGCCTCAAGGATTCTATAATTCATAATAATGTAATGAAAGCAAATGAAATCTTCATGGTATAGTGGAAAAAACACTAGCCTGAGGGTTAGGAGACCTGAATTCTCACCCTGACTCGGTTATCTGTGTGATCTTAGATAATTCATTAAACAACTCTGGGCCTCAGTTTTTCCACCCAAAACATGAGAATATTGAGCTAAATAATCTCTAAAGTTGCAAATCTATAAACTTAAAATTGAAAAGAAGCAGAAGTAGAAGGCAGCTTTTTTTTTTTTTTGGTAGCAATTATTCACAAAAATAAATGCAAACATCAATTCACCATTTGGTAATTACCGGAGGGAAGCAATTCTATGTGGTCAAGGGGACAGATAAATGAATCTAGGTACATGAAGGTGAAAAGGTGTGAGTGGTGGTGGGAGGGAGTTCACTCTTCAAAGTGAAGGCAGCATCCCTTTTTGAGAACAAAAGTAAAATCTCTGTTTGGAGGTATTCATCCTGCTGCTGTTTCCCCCCAGGGACCACATAAAACATGAGTTTTGAGTATTGGAGCATAAGAAACTTATAACTACTTGTTGAATTAGTGAAATATGTATTACGGTAAATCCAGACCTATGATCTACTTTTCTGACCAATCCTAGCTCTATTGCCTAGGAGAAATTCAACCAATGTGCATTCAACTAAGGTACCAGACGTCATTTAATCCTTACTGTGACTTATGTCAGGGATGTACTTTGGCCTATTTCATAGATAAATAAACTGAGACTCAAGGAGCTAAGTGCCTTGCTGTAGGGCAATCAGCAACTAAGTAGCAGAGCTGAGAGTGAACCATGGTTTCTTGACTCTAAGTCTGCTGTTTGTTTCCCTATTTCATTCACATGTCTGCACCTTCTCTGATTGTTGCACCGTCTTTAATGGTGCCATGTGCATCGAATCAAGCTTCCACAGATGTAATAATTAGACTCAATTGAAGACTGCTTAGAACTAAGATGCAGTTTTTGAAACCAGGTCATTTCTTAAAGCAGCAACCAGTATCACGTGCTTTTCAACGCTGATAATATCGCTGTGGGGAGCAGGGGTGGGGTAGGGTGCCGTTTAATATTGCAGGTTAACTGTGGCAGAAAAAGAGTGAAATGGCCAGGCAAACTTTGGTGTTCCCAACATGATGCCGAAAGCCTTCCCAGGAGACATTCTTGGAAATGAGAAGAGAACATAATACGGAAGGACTTATTATAACAAGGGCAATAAGATTGAGATTTTTGTGATCAGTGGAATTGTGCACAAATAAAGGGCTTCTGTAAAGAAATCCAGACTTCTCTGGCATCCTGAACCAAATACCTACTCAGTGCAGAAACTGACAAGCATTTTGAAATATAGACATGCCTTATATTTGAGGAAAAAATATGCAGGTGCATAAAAATCATATCTCGGATTTACTCAAAGATGAGTTTTCAAGGCCATTCAAACTGGGAATACACATTCTGGATTTGTGTCTGCAGATTAGATACGATATATAGTATCTTCAGACCTCTATCACTATAGAACATTGTGTTTCATAGACGTCAGTACATGTTCTTGTAAGAACATACGACCATTATATTTTAGGCATAGAGAAGATTGGGAAAGATACTCTTGTAGAGGTAACTTAGTTCCATTCTTTCATTTTTGCAAAGATTTTGAAGCTCAGACAGATTTAATGAACTGTGCATTTTTATACAGAAACTAGAAGTTAGCTGGCCTCACCTTGCCCGTTCTCCTCTCCAATAACACTGTTTAAACCATTGTGGGAGTGGGGTCCAGGAACCCTAACATCCAAAGATCACATATAAACAGAGAGCTGTGGCTTTCATACAATTTAACTACCGAAGTATACAGTTAAAGATAATCCTCTACAACTTTAGGGACTGAAGATAGCTTAAAAAGCCATTGCCTTGTGGGTGGGTCTACATAACCAGGTCATCTGGATGAGAGGCAAGAGTGCTCCTGTGAAGGGTTTGGAGAGACTCACAAGTTCCCATCACCTTCATGAAAAAGAAGACCTTCACTCCCATTCTTGGTATGAAGTGCCAGAGTCCTGGTCAAAGCCTGTTCTCACTGCCTACCATGACAATCCCTGTGTGTATCTAAAGAGGTTAGCACATCCTGGGTACACAGACCACAGCTTCCTCCCTTTGCTCAGGGCCTGTGCTTAGAGGTCTGAGCATCTTGGAGAAATTGCTTCACTTCTCCTTAGAGTGTCCACATCAAGATCCTGGAGCCATATTACCACCCTTCCGGAACAGAGGGGCTCCTTCTGGGTAAGTGGTAAGTGTCCTAACGAGAAGGAGTTTTCTGGAGTGGAGCATCTTATTACTAAGCCAGAAATACTGGGACACTTGCATGCACACAACAACGTGAAGAAAAAGAAGCATAAAATGTCCAGTGACCACTCCACCCTCGCTATAGAAATCCTCTCTCACCCACTCTTCACCCACACACTTTAAACCTGAGGAACCAAGAATCACACAGGCACCCTTTAACCCATTATAACCACTTATCTTATCTCCAGATTTTCAAGTTCCTTCTGTTGGTGTCTTTTACTTAAGTCAGCATCTTTCAGACTTTCAGAAAAAAAAAAAAACTTAGAAAATAAAAACCACTACCCCACCCAAATGATAAAAATCTCTTGACTTCTCCAAGCCCAACATCTTAGCCTTCTCTTACTCAGCCCGGAGCAAGCAGTTGATTCCTTTGGGTTCTGGAGGAATGGCGGGCTCTGCCAGTCCTCACCTCACCAGCCTAATAGTTTTTCCAGACCGATTCTTGCTTGGTGTTGCACCACAGCCTCGCAGCCCAGAGGACTCCTGGTCCCATTCATTCCCCTCGCTCCTCCAAGGCCAGTAGCGTTAGGGGTTGTCCCTCCTCTCCGCTCCCGGCCTAACTTCCCCTTCCAGAGGAAGGAGGCAGTCAACCCTCCCGAGGTCGGACATGAAACCCAGACCTTCAGTCGCGTTTCTAGGTTTGCAACCTAGACCCAGGCATGGGGTGTGGGGTGAGGGTAGGGGTTAGGGGCAGGGTTTGGCCGGCCACCTTACGGGAAAGAGCTCTGAAGAGCGCGGGACCGTCTTTGAGACGACCCCCGGGGACCTCTCCCGGGAGCGGGCGCCCGCCCGGACGCGGCGTGCGGGAGCCCCGAGCGGGGCGCTGCGCGGACTAAGGCTACGGAGAGACGTCCTGTCCCTGCGGGGGAAGGGGAGGGGCGGCCCGTTAGCCCCAGGAGCTGGAGACTCTGAGCGTCGAGAACCGGCAACAGAAATACCAAGAGGAAGGGAAACCAGCCTGCGCTGACATGTAAACAGGGCTTCCATCTGGAGGAGCCAGCTCAAACAGACCCAAGAAACAAACATTTGCACCCGGATTCTCCTGCCACTAATCCACTTGCCCGCTCCAGGGCCCACCAGGCAGAGACCGAGCTGTAGCTCCCACCCCCACCACCTCTGGCCTCTGTCGAGGGGAAGCCTGCCACAGGCGAATGAACAGTGCCAGGCCAGGGCGCTATGTTTGAGGGTGGGAAGCGCTGGACCCGAGGACTCCGGCCCCCGGCTCCGATCTGCGCCCGGGGTCCCGGAATTCACACCGCCCCCGCCTGCAGCCGGGTGGCAGCGCGGAGGAAGGGGGCCGGGCTCTGCTTTGGGGCAAGGAGTACGGGGGGCATCGCCCAGGGCTGGGAGCCCGGCGGGTCGTCCCGGCTAGTGAGACTGGCCACCCGCGCGCGGGAGGAGACGGCGCGAAGCAGGGCGCGGAAGCAACTGAGAATGGCCACGTCTTCCGGGACCCCGGCGCCCCGCGCCCAGCCTGCTCGCCGCCCCGCAGCCCTGGCCGGCCCCGGCGCTCTGTGCCCACCGCCTGGTCTCTTACCTTAATAGTCCCGTCCATTTGGCCAAGTCTGCAGCCGAGCCCCCCAATATTCCACACATTGACCCGGTTACAGCCTGACCTCGCAGCCCCTTCGGATTAGCGGGGCGCGGCCTCCCCGGCGCCCTGGGCCCTCCCTGCGTGCCCCCTGCGAGCGCCCTGCCCGCGCTCCCCTATGCACGTTTGTTGTTGTAGCGGAGCGAAAAAGAGACAGTTAACCGGATGAAACTTTTTTTAAGCTAATTTTGGGAAGTGACTTCACTTTGCGAATGAAGAGGAAGTCCTATCTCTCTCTCTCTCCCTCTCTCTCTCTCTCTCTCTCTCTCTCTCTCCTCTCTCTGTTCTCCCCCCGTCTTCCCTCCCTCCACACCCCCTCTTCCCCTTTTCCTCCCGTCTACTGCTCCTGCTTTTCGCATCACACACATTATATAAATATATGCGAAGATGCCCAGATACATCCATGGGCTGCGCACACAGGATGCTGGCTCCTGGGAGATAAGAGCGAGCTGGGAACAATGCCCGGGTCCGCGCCCGGCGCCCGCGGCCTGATTCCCGCAGTCTGCACCCCAACCCCCAACACCTTCTCCCGAGGTCCAAACCCAAACTCCTTTGGATTCTTTCCTTCTCCCGGGGCCGTTGGCCGAAGGTGGCCCTCCTGACTCATTCACTTTCCGTTTCTTCCCACAGATACATTCATTAATGCTTTTTCCAGCCGGAGTCAAACTTTTTTTGGGGGAGGGGGGGCGGAATGAGGGGCGGGAGAGTTTACTCCGGCTGGGGATAACCTGGAGCCTACTGCCCGGGAAGATCCAGACGCAGACCGAAGCAAACCGACCATTACAAATGTATCCAACGAGAACTTTTCCACTGGGGCGCTGGGCTGCCGAGTCACAGCTGACTCCAGGAGCGGCTCACCCACACAGCGACGCGGACTCCGGGCGGTTTCGGACCGACACGGGCCATCGGGAGCGCGGACTCGGCTCCCAGCTCATTGTTAGCAGACGGGCGCCCTCCGGAAGGCGCGCCTATACCCCTCTGCTCCTGGAGAGCTCCTGGCGCCCGCCGAGGGCGGGGACCAGCGGTACCCCAGGCCACCTATCCGCGCCCTCTAGGGTCAAACTCCTGGCGCTTAACCGGACCTGGTGGCCCAAACTCAGGTGCCCAGGCCAGATCCACCTACGCAGTGCCACCTGGGCCCCAGGAAACCTACTTTCGGGCGGGACGTTCCCCCCACGCTGGTCAGCAGTTCTCCAGAGCGCAACACCCAACATCGCGGCCCAGCCTCAGACTTTCCCCCAGTGAGACCCCGGGGCCCGTGCTCCCAACCACCATGCCCACCCAGCGTAAGGCCGGGCCTCCCTTTGCCCTCCAGGTTGCCCCGCCTCCGGTCCCCCCGCGCGCTACCCGGAGGCCCCCAGTCCCCCTGCAGTGCCGACACGCGCTCCAGTTGGGGCAACATCAGAAGTCCGGGTGCAACGACGGGACCCCCAGGCGCTCTCAGTCTGACTCCCTTCTCCCCGACCTCCAAAACAGGTTACCTTGTCCACGCTCTCCAGACCACGCTTTGGACTTTGTCACTTTTATTTAAGAGTCCACCCGGGGAAGGAGAGAAAAAAATCCAGAAGAGATCCGAGTCAATCGAAAAGAAAAAAAAATAGTTTTTTCAAAACGATGTCCACAGCGGCGAAAAAGGTGACTTATTAATTCTTTATTTCTTCAGGAGCAATTGAGCCCGAGAGCTCGCTCGCCTCCCTCCCTCCCTCCCCCCACCCTCCTCTCTCGAAATTAGTCTCATCAATTCAGCTCCAATTTTGGGTTCGAATACAGACACGGGTCTGAACGTGACCAGACCTGGAGTGTCGGGTGCAGGCTGCCAGCAATTGAGACTCAATGTGTGTATGGGGGAGTGTGGGGGGGAGGAATGGGGGCCGGGCCGACCCCCCCCACACCCCCGCCACTCCCCTCCAACTCCTGTCTGCTTCTCAATCCAGGGGTCTGCTCCGGGGCTCCCCTGAGACCGCCACATCTGGTTACCGCTAGCGGGGTCAGTCCCCCCCCCCTTTGCCTGGGGCCACCAGTTCTGGAGTTCAATTAAAAGAAATCAGGCTTAACCCTTTCCTCCCCTTGGCCCAGCCATCCTCCCTCTCACTCTTCCCTTCAGAGTTTCCACATGCTTTCCAGAGAGGAAAGAGGTTAAAGGGAAAGGAAGAATGAATTACATCCTTTCAAACCCCAAATTGTTTCCTTTTTAGCCCAGACTCTGCCGACCTTCAAACGACAACAGGGCTTTCAGGAGGGTGAGGGGAGACCGCTTCCCACCCAGACCTGACCAGAAACCCGGAACCCCCAGCCACATTGCCCCTCTTTCAGGCAGAAAGGACTCCACCTCCACCATGAGGAGGCCCCCTTCCTAGTGCTGGGCAAACAGTGAGGCCCTTAATGGCCACCCCATACCAGTCTGACTCTCCCCTTCTGCACAGGCTCCTCCTAGTGCTTGAGAAGGCTCCTCTGTGGCAAAAACAGTTGGCTAGGTTTCTCTTTCCAGCTCCTGTTCAGCCTGGCAAATGACAGGTTGTCTTCATTGCCCTGATCATCGTAGTCACAACAATATCCCTAGCATCCCAAACTCCTTTTAGAAAGAACTGTCTCTCCCATTAGGAGTGCTCAGTATGGAACTAGATTTAAATGAGGACTTGCTCTCCTGTTTTAACTGTGGAACTCAATAGTACTCTTTCTGCCTGTAAAACTAAAGCGATGGCAATTTTGTAATTTTGAAGACGGGGGAGGGGAGCAGCTGGCATAGGCATAACTGTCACCAATTTGTGACTCACCGCTTGGCACTGGTGCCATGCCTTTTGCTATTTAGCAGGCCCTTTCTGAGGACCTCCTGCCATTCACAAGTTCCTCCACCCAGAATGAAGAATCATCCTCCCCCCCCTCCCCAAACTCTGAAAAGACTCTGAGGGAACATGAGACCCCCTCCATCCCATGTTGACATGCTGGTGGCCAAGCGTGCCCACTTATGTAACTCTGGGTTTGATGCTCAACTGTACTGCTGCTGCTGCTTTTTTTAAATCCCAAAGGGGGAAAAGGCCCTAACCAAACACAACAGTAAACAAGTCTGAGCTGTTTAATGTGGTTACCACCAGACATCTGGAAAGATGGTTTGATCCTGGCAGCTCACATTGTTTTCACGAGCAGCCAAAGAGAATATTTCGAATGTTTGCATTGAGACAAATTGATAGAGAGCCTGTGGTGAGGCCTGCTACAAATGAAAACTGTCCTGGAGTTGGGAAGAGGGGAACTCTTGCCTCCTCTCTCCTTCCCCACTCAGTCTCTCCCTCACCCCACTTCTTCCCTCTCCTTTTCCTTTCTCTCTTCCTTCTCCTCACCACCCTGGCCTAGAAAGGGACTCCTTACCCCAGCCCACACACTGGCACGCACTCTCTTTCCAGGCTTGCCAGAGACTATCCTGCCTTTCCCTTTCCCAGACTGGGCAGGGCTGCTAACCAGGAGCTGGTGCTGGCTGCCATCGGTGCCCAGTCCAGCCAGCCCAGCTGGCTTTTAAGTCAGGGGAAGCTCACAACCAAGAAGCCAGTCCGGCATTTAAAACAAAAGCTATCAACTGGGGTGGTGTTGAGAGAGGGCGCAGGGAGTGGGGGGCGGGGGACAACAAAACAGACCGCCTCACATTTCTAAGTCTAGGGTCACTTATAGAAAGCAGGCACGTGGGAGCGAATATTCAGGAAACATTTGGATTTGGAGCATTTTCATTGGAACTTTGGTGGGATGACTTGCCTCACACCCTCCGCACTTGATGATATTTTCAAAGATGCGGAAGTCCAGCTTCCCCTGGGAAGGGAGCGGCGGGGTGAAACGTGTCTTGGCTCGCTCAATGTCAGCCCTTTTGACCCGGTCAAGACTTTCCAGACGCGACTTCCCGGGCTTCTTCGGTCCCAGCCCGAGTTGGAGGTGGGAGGACGCGACAATCGGAGCCTGGTCCTTGGGGTCTCTCCGGACCCCTTGAGAGCCCAGCCACTTGAAACCCCGAGCGATGCCGGGCCTGACCAAGCGTCCTGGGCGGATCCTCCCCCTCCGTCTTCCCTCCTCCCGGCCCCTCCCGTCCAGCCGCTGAGGCGGGTATTCAAGCTGGCAGGGGAGGGGGAGAAGCGCGGGCGCGGGGGAGGGATGGGCGAGTGAGCGCCAAAACTCCAGACTGCACAACTGCAGCTTCAAGTGTCTGGCCCCTCGCTCGAGGCCATAATTAATTTGAGATTTATTTTTATTGGAGAACTCGAGTCTCGTCTGACCTTAGCCAAACAAGGCAGCTCGAGCCGCCCCTGGATGCGCTTGAATGCCGGGGCATATTTCTGCAGGAAGGCTCTGCAGGCGCGCCTGCTTTGAATTTGTTTCTCAGACTTCATCTGCTCACAGTTGAAGGGAAGATTTAGAGCCTCTGCTCGCCCTGCCCGCTCCCCGCGCTCGTTCTTGCCTGATCACCAAGCGGGTTCCATACGCTACGTGGGGGGCCAGGCAGCGGGAGGCCGGGGGCGGTCCTGGGAGGGGAGGGTCTCTGCGCCCCGAGCCCCAGCACTCCGGTGCCGGGTCCCCAGACCACGCGGCGTCGAAAAGGAAAATCTCAAGGGAGTCCACGGCTGACCAGAGAGGGCAGCCTGAGGAGAGGTGGAGACCAGCCAGGGGCAGGGACCCTTACTCTGCGGCGGCGCGTAGACAGAGACTTTGGAATGGAGAAAGAGAGACAGACACACAGACAGAGAGACTCAGCTTCTCGGTCTCCATCCTCCCTACCACCCAGCCGCCCCAAGCTGCATTCATTCTAAGTACAGACCTGTGTCCTTGAAACGACTCAGGACCTGCAGGCCAGATGCTGCTCCTGGGCCAGTGGCTGTGAACATTCTGGGGCTACCAGCCTCCTTTTGTCTGGTCGGGGATTTCTCCCCCAGAATGCAGCATAGACTGAACCGGCAAGCTATTTGGTGGGGGAGCGAAAGCAAGGGGTCTGGGAAACTCTTAAAGAGGGAAAGTGAAGAACCCTGCTAGTCTCGCATGCGGCGGGCGAGGCTTTCAGCGAGTGCCCTGTGGCGTGCATTGGCAAGTTCTTTGCACAGTGTTGGCGCTGCGTATGTAGGCAGTTAGGGTTACTCCACAGCGTCTCCTGTGCCCTCCACTCCTTATCTGCAAGTAGAACTTCCTAGTTGAACGTTCCAATTGGGACATCTGGCTCCTTGGGTTTGAATTCTACCTCTACACTTAACAGCTCTGGGGCCCTGAACAAGTTCCTTATTCTCTCTGTGCCTTAATGTCTTCTGTGCATTGGCATTATAACAGGACCTACCTCAAAGGGCTATTGTAAAGATGAAATAAGGGTTTAGAATTTGCCTGGCAGTCAGCGCAACTTTGCTCTTATTTATATCTTGGCTCTGCTCCCTACAAACTGTGTTATATTAACCTCTCAAAACCTCAGTTTCTCATCTGCAAACTGGACTGCCTCCTAAGGTTGTCATTAATATTAAATGAGTTAGTACAGATACAATGTTTAAAATAGGGCCTGGTAAAAGGGAAGGTTTACCTTCATGTTACCACCATGATTCACCTACTGTGTGTCGCTGTCTTAAAGTCAGCAGTGTTCCCTATTTCCCTTTCCCTAGCTCTTTTCAGACTCACACCCACTCTCAGCTCTCTCTTGCTGGTGCCTTCCCGAGCACTCTGTGGATTCTCAGAAGCGGGCCTCTCTCAGGGGTGGGGGACACCCTTGGCTCCTGGGGCCAGGGCGTCTGGGCCCACAGTGTTTGTCAGCAACCTCAGAGCCGGTGCCTGACTCGGATCGGCAGGGGCTTGGCAGCCGGGGGCCTGTTTGTGCCCTTCTGGCAAATGGTCGGCGTAGGGAGCCGGCGGAACAGACCCAAGATTGTCCCAGCCACGCAAACCTTTCGCAGTTATCAATGCACCCCTTTGTGCAACAATACAAACTTTGTGGCTGCTGAAAAAATCCATTTTCCCCCCCTTGAAAAGAGCTCCTGCAGCGAGTAGCTCCTTTGGCGGCCCACAGCTCCCGGACCCCACCTCCTCCTCGGCGAATCGGTCCGCCACCCCCCAAGCCGACCAGTTTGCTTTCTCTCATACTCGGCCTGGGTTGGGGTCCTAGGATCCCGCTCCCCCTTCTAAAATTCATCAACCCTGAGGTTTTGGGTCCCTGGGTGTATGGAGACACCGGGGTCCCTGTGGGTGGGAGAGACTGCCCTCCCCCCCACATCTGCAGCCCTGGGGCAAAACTGGAAGCATGAGCTCTTTAGCTGGGCTCCGAGTGTTGGCTGTGGGGATGGGGTGGTCGGAGGAGTTGCAGATCCCCTAACCTCTCAGGAAAACTGAACACAGAGAACCCTAACGCGCTCCATCTGTGTGCTCTGCCACCTCCTGGGAGCCCTCCATCCATTAATGTGTTTACCGATTATCGACACATTAGTTCACTCATTTCTCATTCATTCATCGCTGATTAAGCACTCCTTCCTCGCCAAGCCTCCAAGACCCGGCTTCCCCACAGTGACTACAAATTCCTTCAGACCGCAGGCTGGGGGCGCGAAGATGCTACCGTGTGTCAGCGAATTTCCCTTTATAGAAGTGGGAGGAGGGATAACTCATAACTGGCGCTCTCGGGATGAGACCCGAGAGTCGGCGCCCCATTGCCGTGGCTATGTACCTACAGCCAGCCACACTACCCTGGTTTTTGTGGACCGGGCATGCGAGAGGGTGCGGGTCATTTTCGGGCGGAGATTGGGGCTGTGGGGCAGGGCCGGGACCTGGAGGAGGTGGGAGCGTATTTGTAGAACCACGCGGGTCCCTACTACACCCCACCAGGGAAGGCTCGACAGTCTCGCACTCCAGGCTGCTACCCTGGGCGGTGTGAGGACCTCGCAGCGTCCCCGCTTGGGGCAGGGCTCCCCGGTCCACACCCTCGGCCCTGCCCTGCTGGCCGATTTTCATTAAACGTGTAACCCAGATGTCCTGGCCTCGGTTTGTTTACATTCTTGGGAACTGTTGTGGAAAAGAAAAAAAAAAAAACTTTCGATGTGCTGTCAAATTTAGCAATCTGCTCTTTCGAGGGGCGGGTGGGGCGGAGGAAGGTGGGCTTGCGGGCGGAGCGAGCGGTATCGAACCGGGAGGAGAAGCACATCGCGTTCACACACCCGCGTACACCCATGCACACACTCACCCCTCACACAACCGTACACACTGACCCTGCAGTGCTCCAGCGCAGGGAGTGCACACCCATTGGGACCAGACGCTGCCTCTCTGTTCCAGGGGCCGGCGTCTCGGCTTCCCTGCACAGCCTCATCCAGCTAAGCCATGTCGGTTCTCCCAAACAGACGCGGCCAAGAGCGTTCCTCCTTAGCCAGGGATTCCCGAGGGGTTGGGCCACTCTCATCAGGTCAGAGCGCCCCTAGCTCCAAAGCCGCCAGCTGAGAGCACCGACTGGTCCCCACACTTCCCCGCCACCTTTTCCCGGAGAAAGGAGGAAGGGACCATAGGCCCGGGGAACAGGGCGGGTTGGGAGTCATTACCTGTTTAAAGACGCTGTCAAGTCTTACCTTGACGTAAGACGAAGTGTCGGGGACTGTCTGAAACATCTTGGGTTGGTGAGGAAGGGTCGGGAAGGCCCAAGAACCAACCTGGGTGAGAGAAACCTCAGTCACCTGCGAGTGGAGCACGGATGAGACGGTGGGGGTTGGGTGATGATGAAAAAGGGAGATGCAAAGGTAGAGGACACCAGAGTTGGGAGGCTACAATCCACTAGGACGGTTCAGGGAAGGTGTGAGTGGTCAGGTACCCCGTGCCTTCACTGCGCCTGTATCCCGGGCTTCAGGCTCAGGGATGATGAAGACAAAGCCAGCTCACACCGCGAGATCTGTCCCCTACAGTCCTGTAACCCTCTTCTGCCCACAATAGTAGACACCGCCTCCCCCGGAGCCTAGGTAGCTTCACACTTAGGGACGCCAGGGTCTGTCCTGGCCGGAGGAGAGAACGCGGCCAGGACAGAGGTTGGTCTCCCCACCAATGCAGGTAGAGGGCCCAGGGAACTATTCACAGAGCTGACAGCCCTGGGGCCCGAGGGCACAGAACTTTTGCCTGACTTCACCACCACCCTAAGACTCCACCAGCGTCAAGCTGCCTCCATCTTCCCTGCTAGAGGACCACTTATGGAGGGAGACTGGATCAAGGTTCCAGAGGTCTAAGAGGGGCCCCTCTCTCAGAGCCCCCGCTTCTAAAAGAAAACAGGTTTTCAGGCAGAGGCAAAGACAACGAATGATGCGGCCTCATTTTTAGTGACAGAGGAGATGGTGTCCGAGGCCTGAACTTTTGGACTGGAGGGTGGAAAACTACTCTAGGATGCCAGGTGCCTCCTTGAGCCTCTCCCCGCTGTGCCAAGTCTGGTGGTTGTCTCTTTCCTCTTCTTTCCTTCTCTTAAACTATCTTTAAAGTGGCAGCGTGCAACTTCTCCGGCAGCCAATGTGTTTCTGATAAAGCACTTTTCTCTCCACTAACAAATTCCAGCTTTTTGGCTCCTGAAGCCACAACACACAGGAGTTCAGGGACCAGGTACATTTCTCCATTTCTCCTAGATTCCCATTCACTGCCTCCTCCCCTGGTGCCCTTGCTCCAGAGTCTCTCCATTTTCTTTGAAAGTTGGAATGAAATTTGCAAGAAAAGAGAGAGAGAGAGAGAGAGAGAGAGAGAGAGAGAGAGAGAGAGAGAGAGAGAGAAAGCCCCAGAAAGAACGAGGGCAAGAGCCTCGGAAAGCTTCCCTAACTAAAGCAACTAAAGAACTAAAGCAGACAGCGGGGCAGAGAGGGGCGCCGCGACCCGTCAGTGCCCCCCAGAGATCCGACACAAATGCTCACCTTAGACACCCTATCCCGTTCCGCTGGCAGGAGCGGAACTCCGGCAACGTCAAGATGTTCAAGTTCTTTGTGCGAATTCTCTGCGCCCAGAACCCCTAATCCTTGGCTTTCGGAATTAGACCTGCTGGCTGCCTGCAGTCAAAGTTTGCCTTTCCTTCCAGAGCTTCCAGCTAGGCAGCCGAAGCCTCTGCACATGGTGGGAGGTGGCAGGAACCACTCAAGTTTGTGCGTCTAGCAGCTTTCCTCTCCGCTGTCTCTCTGCAGCTCTCTAGTCCCACTCCCTCTTCCTCTCTCTTTTCCCGTCTTGTAATATGATTTCCGTTTTCTTATCAATATTTCAACTGCTGTCTGATGAATTGTTTTAATAGACAGCCACCCATCTGCCCCCAGCTGCTTTTCCAGAAACCTCTCCGTGTTACTAGGAAATGTCGAGGAGCACTAGAAACCACACACAAATCATAAATGTAAAGACTGCTCTCTCTGTTAAGCCCAAGGGAGACACAGAGACTCAGGCCTTCTTTAAACTGATTATTTAGTTTCATATTATTGCTATGCAGGTGATTATTCCTCAGACTTAAACAATATGAATGACATCTTTTATTTTAAAGGCTCTTAAGTTTTTCCTACTTAAAAGTCACTACTTATTTTGCCCTCCCCAGGAGTACACCTCCTCTGACCTCTATTTCTAGGCGGCATCTCCAAGAGCAAAGTGGGTTGCATATGTCACACATTTAAAAAACATCCTTGCTAAGGAACCATTTCTAAGTCCTCAAATTTGTGTTTTCTTGAAATTTGGAATGTTGCTTATTTCTTCGCTGTTACTTAGAGATCTGGCCTTGGGTGGGGCTCAGGTTTCTGAGTCCAAGCTCATATTCGCTCTTTCACTTGCCCAATCCGGGGTCCTCGAAGCAGACCCCGGCCTTGGTGGTTTTCACACCCTGCACATGAGTCTCATGTAACTGGGAACTGCTCACCAGGCCACTGCCCAGAATGAGGGGCAGGGACCAGAGCAGTTGATCTTGGACGTGGGGAGAGGGAAGCAGAGGTAACAGGAAAGAATAGAGATGGGAGTGTGTCAATTTGTAGAAACGAAACTGACAGCTTTATGCGCTCCTGAGAACTGGCCTCAGTTTCTCAAACTTTTTCCTTATCTTTCTTTTCTGAGTACCCAGATCCCTGACTGCTTTGGTTCTAGACACCGAGAAAGTTTGTTTAGTACCTGCTCCCTCTTCTCTAGTCCCCTCCTCCCCCAACTGTCTCTGGAGATTTTTGACCAAAAGGCAATTGCTAGGATTCCATTTCTGGAGAAAGCACACTTATCACCCAGATCTCCCCACGTGGGGGGTATGAGGACTGGCGGCAAGGTTATTCATTATTTCCTTCTCAACAATATCCCGATTTTTCTCTCCATCCCTCCCCCAAAGCTCAACATATTGAAACATTTTGCTGCTTAATAAGAGCAGCCAGGAGAGCTATAAGGTGAAAGGCCAGCCTGGGACCGTGACTGGGGCTGCACTGACTGCGAGGCTGTCCCCGCCCAGCACATTCCTAACCACTGCTTAGGAAAACAAGACCCAGCTTGAGGAGGGGAAGGGGCTAAAGTACAAGAGCCCTTGCCCTTGTATTTCTATTCTTGGGATTCTTGGAGAGATCATCTTCCCTCTCAAGGGAACAAACACACCATTTCAAACAATTATTACAAATAAAACAGAAGATGCTTCAACATCAGATAATACATCTTACAAGGATGTCATGCATTTTAAAGAGAGGTTCTTTTTAGCAAAGTTGGAGATTTAAAAAGGAGGGTTTCAGCTATACCAGAGGAGGTGAGAATTAAACAATTGTCTAATTAATAACTTATCATCCAGGTTAAGTTTTCCCACTCTTGGTCCTTCTTTTATATTTTCCCCTTCTTTCCTCTCTCCCTCCCTTCCCCCTCCCTTTTTTCCTCCCACCTCCCTCCCTCCCTTCCTTCCTTCCGTCCGTCCTTCCTTCCTTTTCTTTTAGGGGATTAAAAAAACCTCATATTTTAAATTCTTCTTTGGAGTAAAGCAGGCTCTTCAACCGTTTACAAAGTAATTTCCGAGTTGTGAAAATTCTGTGTTTTTCCACTATATTCCCCCCATTCAATCTTGGCCATCACAATCAGACAGACAGAAAGTATGAGGACCCTTTTCTTCTTGCGTCTGCACTGGATTGAAGAGGATTTCTAAGAGAACACTTGAGTACCTTCCTCTAGATTTTAAACTCTTCCTTCTTTATGTCTTCAAAGTTGTTCTTATATTCTTGCTCGCAGACATATTTATCTAAGGTTTCTCTCCCTTGATTAGATAGTAAGCTCCCTGCAGGCAAGAGTTGAGTGTTTTGTTCATTGCTGGATACCCGGCGTCCACACTGAAATTGATAGGCAGAGAAGTGGAATAATTATTTAGCTATATCCTTCTTTTTTGGCCAATAACTTATAAAGAGAATACAAAATAAACCAAACCAAATCATCACATATTATTAAGAAAAAAAATTGATAAGGAAATTCACCTGATTGATACTGATTAATTTTCTGCTTTGTAGGGTTACATAAAATCAGAGCTCATGCGCTGGCTTAATTTTTACATAAATGGTTTAACCAGGGTGCCTCTTCTGAAGCACCCTGGATGTGATCAGCTGATAGAAATGTCCAGTCTCCAAGTTCTATACCAAACACTTTGTGTGTGTGCGTGTGTGTGTGTGTGCATGTGTGTGTCCTATTTCCTACTCTTCCTGTAATTTTAAGCACCAGAATGGGTACTCATTCCAAGGGTCATGCAAATAATAAAATCTTGGTGGTCCTGGGAAAACAAATGAGCTGAGAATGAAGTGAGGAATAATGTGGAGTTCCTTTCAGATAGAGTTTCAGAGCTGGACATAGACCTGGAAGCCTGCCTTGTTTGTGCTTGTGTGAGAGATGGGGAGGGTTGTGGATGATTGTGGATACCCACTGGGGAAGTGCCCTATAGCCCTAACCACCCAGTCTGGGAACAGGGGTGGGGCGAGAGTAGGACCCAGGCTATCTCATTCTCTAGGAGGATATGACCAACTCCCTTTGTCACCTGAAGCCTTCAATTTGCCAGAAGAAAATTGCTGAAATTGGTAACAGCTGCCACAAGGAGCAGCAAAAAAGAGGAGGATGGGCGGAGAGAGTCAGGAAGACTCATTAAAGCCAACTTATCCCTCCGACTGTTTCCAAAAGGAGACAGGGTAGGGGCTTTCTTCTTCCATGGTTATTGCTCTCTCACCAGCCTGTACCAAACTGTTTCCTTGGGCCAGAGATTTGCAACCCATAGATTAGCAAGTGATCCTCATGTGGAGTTTAGGAGAGCAGGAGATTGGATGTAAGAAATGCTCCCAGTAGGGAAGCAGGGGAAGATATCTAGGTGGTGCCACTCTGCATCAACCGGGGGTTCTATGTATCCTAAGAAGACAATTAGGACTCAGCTTCCTTATTAAACAAGAAAGTTACAATTGGATCAACATGAGATATCTTCTAATTAGAGCGTGCCAAAAATACTGTGAGATTATTTAGCCTGGGAAAGGATGTAAATCAATGGCAAATTAATGTTCTAGGGTTAGAAACTTTGGGTTCCAGTTTTGGTTCTGCTTCTAATGACTGGGTATGTGCTGAATTATGTCCACCTAAAATGTATATATTAAAGCCCTAACCCCCAGTGCTTCAAAATGTGACTGTATTTGGAGACAGGGCCTTTAAAGAGGAAAATGGTACATCAAACTAAAAAGCTTCTGCTCTGCAAAGGAAACCGTCAATGAGGTAAAGAGAAAACCATCCGAATGGGAAAATATATTTGCAAACAATACCTCCGATAGGGGCTTAATATCCAAAATATACAAAGAACTCATACAACTCAATAACAACAACAACAACAAAAAACAATCCAGTCAAAAACTGGGCAGAGGACCTGAACAGACACTTCTCCCTAGAAGACGTACAAATGGCCAACAAATATTTGAAAAAAGGCTCAACATCGTTAGCTATGAGGAAAATGTAAATCAGAACCACAATGAGATACCATCTCACATCTGTTAGAATGGCTATAATCAACAGGACAAGTAATAATAAATGTTGGAGAGGATGTGGAGAAATAGAAATGCTCATACACTGCTGGTGGGACTGCAGATTGGTACAGCTACTATGGAAA
>NW_011889197.1:1001535-1050972 GCF_000151845.1 Pteropus vampyrus
TTAAAGCCCTAACCCCCAGTGCTTCAAAATGTGACTGTATTTGGAGACAGGGCCTTTAAAGAGGAAAATGGTACATCAAACTAAAAAGCTTCTGCTCTGCAAAGGAAACCGTCAATGAGGTAAAGAGAAAACCATCCGAATGGGAAAATATATTTGCAAACAATACCTCCGATAGGGGCTTAATATCCAAAATATACAAAGAACTCATACAACTCAATAACAACAACAACAACAAAAAACAATCCAGTCAAAAACTGGGCAGAGGACCTGAACAGACACTTCTCCCTAGAAGACGTACAAATGGCCAACAAATATTTGAAAAAAGGCTCAACATCGTTAGCTATGAGGAAAATGTAAATCAGAACCACAATGAGATACCATCTCACATCTGTTAGAATGGCTATAATCAACAGGACAAGTAATAATAAATGTTGGAGAGGATGTGGAGAAATAGAAATGCTCATACACTGCTGGTGGGACTGCAGATTGGTACAGCTACTATGGAAAGCGGTATGGAGGTTTCTCAAAAAACTAAGAATTGACCTAAGATACGATTCAGCAATCTCTCTACTGGGTATTTACCCCAAAGACTTGAAAATTCATATTCAAAAAGATATTTGCACATCGATGTTCAAAGCAGTATTATTCACATTGGCCAGGACATGGAAGCGACCGAAGTGTCCTACGATAGATAATTGGCTAAAGAAGCTGTGGCACATATATATATAATGGAATATTACTCAGCCATAAGAAGAGATGAAATACTCTCATTTGCAGCAACATGGCTAGACCTTGAAATAATCATATTAAGTGAAATAAGCCAAACAAAAAAGGTTGAAAATCACATGATATCACATATGTGGGATATAAACCTAAAAGCAACAAATGAACAGGACAAACAAATAGAGACTCATGGACATGGACAATTGACTAGTGGTTACCAGGGGGTGGCAGAGGTGGGGAAGGGGGAGGGAGAAAATTTAAAAAATAAAATGTTAAAAAATTTATGTATATATAGTATGAAAAAAATAGTAAACTGGCATTAAAAAAAAAGGTAAATGAGTAAAATGCATGGGTCCCGATGTAATGTGACTGGTGTCCTTAGAAGAAGAGGAGTAGGACACAGAAATAGGGGCACACAGAAGAGAGATCATGAGAGGGCATAGTGAGGGGACGATTATAAACCAATGAGAGAGGCCTCAAGAAAAACCAACCCTGCTGACACTTTGCCTTGATCTTGGACTCCTAATCTCCAGAACTGTGAAAAAATACACATCTGTTGTTTAAACCACTCGGTCTTTTGTATTTTATTATGGCAGTCCCAACAAACTAGTACATCGGAGATACAGTGTTTTGCCATGATTTGGTTTCTCCAAGAAAGTAAAAGGGAATTGACAATGTTGACCCGCTTTAGTCAATTCTTCTAGAACCCGCTATAATGGTCAATATCTGCTGTGTATTCACAGTGTTTGGGGCCATGTGTGGCCTTGTGTGTAAAGCAGTGTTTCTGTGCTCGGGGTTCATTCCAACCCAAATAAAATCCAGCTCCTCTGGATTTTCCGTTATTTTTTCTGTTAATGATGAGAAAGGAAGGAAGTTGCTTCCTGTTCTTCCAACAAGCAATTTCAGATTTTAAAGGGTAGCCAACAAGGTGTCATGCTCCTTATCTCTCATTATCTGTGTGTTCTTGTAGCCCTTGTCAGGCTGCAAAACTAGATTGAGCTTCTGGAAATTGCGAGGAGAGAGGAGTGGGAAATCTGCTCAGGGAGATAAGTCCAGGAAATAGAGGCAGTGAGTAGAACAGGGTCCATGAGAAAGAAGAGCTGCCAGACAAGACTCTTTAGATTTCAACATGTGTGTGACCTGGTCAGTTCTTTGATTCCTATCACATAACACAAATACCCAACACACACACACACACACACACACACACACACACACACACACACACACGAGCACATTCATACAAATCCTCATTTTAAAGAGGCTTTTAGCGTGAGTAACAAGGTGTAGAGAGTAATTAGAGTGAGATGGAAAACTACTGGGGCAAGAAATTCGCTATCCAAATGGAAGTAAGAGAAAGGGCCTCCCCTCCCCTAAGCTAACAGATTCACCCCATGCCCTGCCCATGAATAAAAATATGCAAAGTTCCCCAGGATTGGAGAGGAGGAGGTGAGGTTGTTGAAGAATAAATGAGACTATGCATTAAAGCAAATAGAAGTTCTTAAAACCAAAGATTATAATAAGCTTTATACACATTCCTCCCACTTCCTTAGCAAGTTTTCCTCGTCTTTACACTATTTCTTTATATGGATGTCAATTAATTTTATTTTATTAGATAATCCCTGAGGCCTATTCCAACTTAAATTTTCATAATTTTAAGAAGCATGTTACTAGTCTCATCTTTGGTCTTTTTTTCCCATGTTAGTAGAGACATTCTCCATTTCTGTTCTTATTTAAAAACTGTGCAATTAATCTTTTGTGATAATTCCAGTATGATTCCAGATAGGAATTATTATGACTGAATGAAATAATTTATTCATTCATCCATTCATTCATTCCTTTGCCTGTGTTTGGGGAATGAATCATGGAAAGTACCTGAGTGACATCACTTTGCTATCTCTAAGAAGGCAAAGATTTACAAAGACTGTGTTATCTTTGCTCTATCAATCTGGCCTTCCTTAACCCTAAAAAAGAGGAAAGAATGGAAATAAAAGAAACCATCAAGTTCAGGACCTCTTGTAGAAAAAGTTGCCATCACAGTTTGAGGGTGAATAAATCAATGATTTTAAAGTATTCAAATATGATTTAATAGAGTGGGACAACTGGTCCATCCATTGCAACTTCGAGATGAAAAATGATTATATTAATTGAAAATAAAAACCCTTTGGTACCCCATTGAGAAAGATGCTGCAGAAAGTAAAGTGTGCTTACTCCAGCTTCCGAGGATAATAGAGGGCAGTGCTGTCCAAAGCAAAGATGCCATCTTCCTTCCTTCCTTCCTTCCTTCCTTCCTTCCTTCTTTCCTTCCTTCCTTCTTTCCTTCCTTCTTTCCTTCCTTCTTTCCTTCCTTCCTTCCTGACCTCAATTAGAAACAAGCAAAAACCCACAAATATAATTAAATGGGCCAACACCAATTATATTTGACATGACAGTCTTTTGGGTATATGTTTTAGGGGAGGTTGTAAGAGTGGAGTGAGGTGTGGGGAATAGTTGAATGAAAAGAAGTGTAAATGATATTCCTAATACTAATGCCTGACAGTAATCTTTTGAGAACTGAGTTGCTTTGGGCCAAATTCTTCCAACTTCTAGAGAGGGAAAAAAGCTATGTCAATACTTGCTTGATCAAATACTATTCTGATGTATCATTATTATTATTTTGGTGACCTTCGACTTTAACAGACAGGGAACAGTGAGGTCCCAGAAAGAGCATGGTCGCTCAGTATTATTTTAATGTACTTTGCAGCTGAACGCAAACAATGTACCCCACTTAACACAATAAACACTGGGGACTCACCACCTTGTGAGTTCCTCTGAAGGAACCTGGTTTCTCTAGATAAGAGATCAAAAGTGGAGGGTATGTTTTTATTTTCTTGGTGTATGTTTTTAAATAAGACTTTGTGAAGTAAGATGTCCCCTAGATTTTTAGTTGAGGAAAAGGGAGACATAGATTTATTCCGAGTCCTATTCTTTCTTCTTAAAAAATCAGACTTGTGAGTGACAAATAGATGAACAGAGTACTTGACTCTGAAATTCTCATTGCTTCAAAGTGATTGATAATATGGAGATGGAAAGAATATGATATTATGCTTTACTCTCTATACAGCCTTCTTCTTTGGACAATGATTTCGGTTCTATTTTATAAAAATTGACCAGAAGAGAAGGGGTGGAATGGAATGGACCTTGAAGATATAGGGTTCTCCTTCAAATGAATAATGCCCCCTCCACCCCTCATCACCCTCTTCCTCACGTTCTGACCAGAGAGTGGGGTGGCCTCTGCAGCTATCAAAGCATGCGTGATTTTAAATTGAGCTAGGTCCACATGTCATTTATTAACTCAGCTAGCCACCTCTGCTAGCTGTCTTGTCTTTTCGAGGTCCCTATCCTTTTCATTCTACTAAACTTTTTATATAAACGGCACCAGCAGTGAAAAATCAGAACCAAGTGTTGTCACAGAAAATTCCACAGGTCAGCTGGGACAAGAGTCAAGTGGGTACTTCAGCAGCTTGCTTGGGGAACCAGATACCCCAATCTTTTTTACAACATACCAGGTGACTTCCATATGTAGCCAAGGTGAAGAGCAACATTCTATTAATTTGCTTAGGAATTCCTAAGGCAAGAATACTACTCATGGTAAAAATTTAAGTTATTTGGAGTGGTTTCCTTGCAAGGACTGACAAGGTTGGGTGGTCATATTCTTCAGATGGGGAGTTCTTTCAATTTGGGAACAAACTGAATTTTGCCCTGCATCTAGAAGAGAAACTGGTCATGGTTGTGGGGCCAGAACTCTGGGAGATGATAAGCACTTGCAATCTTGAGTCCTTATCTCCTCCTGTATCTGGCCGTCTTGCATTTATAAAGTAAATCGGGAAATCTCACCACAACAGGCTTTCCTGTGAGGAGGCTGGCATTTCCTGCCTGCCTCACTGGGGACAGGAATGGAGGGAACACACTGTCGATGCTTGGGCCTTCTCATTTCAGCTCCTCCACTACTGCTGGGGCAGGAAGACTGGGCACCCACCAAGGTCAGCGATGGTGTGAGTTAGAGCAAAGAGGTAGTTATTTTCCAGGCACACTTTCCATACAGCTTTCTTACATATAAAATAAGAAGAAAAAAAAATCCGTAGTAACTTGTTTGAATAGATACACACACATATCCATATTCAGTGTGTATGTGTTGCATGTATACTTAGCTGTCATTAACTGATGAAACTGATATGCTTCTGACAAACTTCCATTAAATTGGTTATATTACATTTCTCACATTTTAACATACTGGAAAACATTTATATAAATTTTATGGTTTAGCTTTAAAAAAATTTGTAAACAAAATAGTACTTTCATAAAGAGAATTGCCCTTCCCTACCTGCATTGAAAATTGGAATAAAATTTACCCTTATCTTTAGGGTAAATTTTATTCCAATTTTCAATGCATATGCTATTGAAAAGGTCATTCATGCTAACAAACTATTTGAAATATTACTTCTGTCAAAGAAAGATATAAATGTATGTACAAACAAAACCTGATCATGTTCTAATATTATAACATTTATATAATACATTTGATGTAACACTTAGAGTCATATGTGATTGGAAACAACACATATGAGAAATTCATGCTGACTTTCCAGATGGAAAAATAGACTCTGAAACAGAAATTACTTTTGTTTTATGGCAACTTTTATATATGTTATTCCATTAAGTGACATGATTATGGCTATCACCATCTTTTGCTTGGTGAAATGGATTTGCATGTGAGAAACCTGAGTCTCTGAGAATCTTTTATATGTTATCTAGGTAATGTATTTAAGATATTACATAAATAATTATATAAGTAATTAGTCAAACTTTGCCTGGTGAGCCATAGGGCCCATATGTATAAATACTAACCTAAAAGTTCTAGTCCCTAGAACTTCTAGTTCCTTTTAAATTCTAATGTCATATTTCTTTGTTGAGTTTCTAGCAATATGTCCCGTGAAATAGGTTAACTTTCCATCTCCTTTTAGGTGGTGGTGGGGTTGCTCACTAATAAGGCCAATTCATTGATTTCATAACTCCTTTCTCTCTTTCCATGTTTAAAATATTCAATATTGCCTTCTATTTCCCTTCCTTTCATCCCAGGAGGAAGAGTTGCAAAGATAGTAGAGTTGGTTCGTGCATATACTTTACCCAGCTTCCCCTAATATTACCATATGACATAACCATGGTGTGATGATCAAAACTTATTATTAGTACAGTACTATTAACTAAACTATGGACGATTCAGATTTCATTGATTTTCCTGCAATGTCCTCATTCTGTCTCAAGGTCCAGTTTGGGACCCCATATTGCATCTAATTGTCACGTCTCCTTAGTCTCTTCCATCTATAGTAGTTTCTCAGTCTTTCCTTCTATTTTATGACATTTTTTAAGAGCATCGGTGAAGTATTATGTAGAATGTCTCTCAATTTGGGTTTGTCTGAAGTTTTTTCATGATTAGATTGAGGTTTTGTATTTTGGGGAAGAATATCACAGAGGCGATGTGTCTTTCGCAGTATATCACTCCAGAGGGTTCATGACATTGATATGTCTTGTTACTGGTGATGTTGACCTTCAGCATTTGGTCAAAGTGGTGTTGGCCAAGGTATTACACTGTAAAATTAACATTTTCCTCCTTTGAAATTAATAAGAAGCTATGCAAATATCCCTTTTCTCCTTACTCTTTTGCTCAGCAGTTTTAGTACACATAGGTGGATTTCACCTTGAGCAATAATTGCTGTGGTGCTGTAATGGTGATTCCGCTCATTCCTTCTACATTTAAATTGGAATTCTTTTGTAAGAAAGAGTTATCTATTCTTCTTTCCCTCCCTCTTCTCCACCCCACCTCCAGCCCCTTCAGTATAAATTCATGGATATTTATTTTATTCTTTGGATGGTAATTTATTTTGTTTCTCAAATTGTTCCACTTGGGCCATTGAAAGCTTTTTCAGATTGACTCCTGAATCCTTTTGACATGCCCCTTCCTTTTTAATTATTTTGGCATCTCCTTACTTTCTAGCACTACATGATGCTCCAGGATTATTTTTTATTTTCCCTGCCCCCAGCTCTGGAATCAACTGCTTCTCCCAGGATCCCTGGTTCTTTATATTGGAAAATAATATTTAGAAACCAATATTTGGGAATTAGTTTTGCTCCTTGCTACTAGCTATTACTTCTTCTAGGCCCTCTTGACAGACAGGACAAGGAATATATGTATGTATACTAACCTAAATTTACACGCATATCTATAATTCTTTTCATATCTCACCATCTCTGTCTTAATCTGCTATGGCTGCCATAACAGAATACCACAGACTGGGTGGCTTAAACACCAGACATTTATTTCTTACAGTTCTGGAGGCTGGAAGTCTAGGATTAAAGCATTGACTAGGTTGATTTCTTCTGAGGTCTTTCTCCTTGGCTTGCAGGTGGATATCTTCTTGTTGTGTCCTTACATGGCCTTTTCTCCGTGTGTGCACATCCTGGTATCTCCTTCTTTTCTTATAAGGACACCAGTCATAGAATTAGGGTCCCACCCTTATGACCTCATTTAACTTCAGTTATCTCTTTAAAGTCTCTTTGTTCAAGTACAGTCACATTTCAAGTCAGGGCTTCAACATATGAATTATACAGTCTATAAAAATTTGTATATATAATTAAGAATGAGTTAATAATGATATCTCTGATGGCAGTCCAGCACCAGAGGGTTCATTGTAGCATTTCCTCTTTGCTCATTTGCAATTCCTTTCTCCAATAATGAGAAATTGGCACTTACTATCCATAATATATTTATTTGTTTGTTCAATCATAGTATACCTAGGCAGCTGCTTCAGAATTGCTAATTCATACCCTTGGGAGAAATAAATTCATCCAAGTAAAGTACAGTGCATGTATATGTTATATATATATGTATATATATATACAGCCTTATAGGATCTGGTAAACACAGCGTTTCCCAAACTTACTTAGGTCACCTTTTTCCTCAATCCTCCAGTATGGTTATGCCATTCATTTCTAATGCAGCTAGACTAAGTTGTTATAGTCTGCATTTCATCTTGGGTTCCTTGATTTTAGGAGCTGAGTATTAAAGTTTACAAACAGTAAAATTTACTGTCTGTGATATACAGTTCTTTGACAAATGTATAGCATGACCATAGTACTATACAACAGTTCCATTGCCCCCCAAATTCTCTTCTGCCTCTCTTCCTTCTGTGCTCAACTCTTGACAGCCACTGGTATTTGCTTTCCATCCTTAGAGTTTTGCCTGTTTCACGATGTCTTATAAATGGGCTCATACAATATATAACTTTGAGGTTTAGCTTCTTTCACTGAGCAAAATGCATTTAAGATTCATTCGTGTTGTGTTAATTAATAGCTTGTTCCTTTTCATTGCTGAATAATATTCCATTGTTGAGTAGTACTCATTGTATGGATATACCACATTTTATTTGTCTATTCACATACCGAATGACATCTAGGCTGTTTCCAATTTTTGATGATTATGCATAAAGCTGTAAATATTTGCATACAGGTTTCTGGTAGTATGTAAGTGTTTAATTTGCTTGTACAAATACTTAAGAGTACGATTTCCTGGCTTTATGGCAAGTGAATATTAAGCTTTATAAGAAACTGCCAAAATATTTCTCGAAGTGCCTGTGCCATTTTGCATTCTTACCAGTAGATCTGAGAGCTCTACTTGCTCTTAATACCAGCACTTGGTTTTAATTTGCATTTCCCTATTAACTAATGATACTGAACTTCTTTCTATATGTGTGCTTGCATCCATACGTCTTCTTTGAGGCTGTTTTTTTCCGATCTTTTGTCCAATATTTTGTTGTTTTGTTCTTGTAGTTGAGTTTTGGAGATTCCTTGTATACTCTGGAAAACATCTTTTATCGGATTTATGTTTGCAAATATTTTCTTCCATTTTCTGGCTTGTTTTTTGATTTTCTTAACAATATCTTTCTTGGAGCAAAACTTTTAAATTTTGATAAAATCCAATTTATGTTTTTTCTTTTGTGAATCTTGCTTTTGTTGTCATATCTAAAGTTCTTTACCACACCTGGTCATGCAGATATTCTCCTATGTTTTCTTATAGAAGTTTGATAGTTCTAACTTTTACAATTAAGACTATGATCTACTTTAAGTTAATTTTTTGTGTAAGGTGCGAGGTATGTGTAGTTGTTCATTATTAAATTGCTTAATTTATTTTGCATATTGACATCTAAAGATTTTAGCACAATTTTTGACAAGACTATCTTTTTTTCATTGCCATGACTTTGTACCTGTGTCAAAAATCAGCTGACTATATCTGTATGTGTCTATTTGTGAGTTCTCTGTTCTGTTCCATTGATCTATTTGTCTAACCTTTCACTAACAGCACATTATCTTGATGATAGTAGCTTTATAGTAAGTCTTGAAGTCATAGTGTAAAAGAATAGCACGAGTCCTGTGACTTTGTTCTTTTGTGGGATTGTTTTTAGCTATCAAGCAACCTTGTCTTCCATATACATTTTAGAATCATCTTTTTGATATCTCAAAAAGCCTGCTGGGCCCTAATTGGTATTATGTTAAATCTATAGATAAAATGGAGGGAACTGACATCTCCACAATATTTAGAAACATACAGATTTGAATGCATCTTTTAAAGAATTTATATTTATAACACTGCTGTTTATTGCTACATCTGACCTTATAATGCTATTGTTGCTCAAGTTTGTCACTACTGACTGTCTCAAATATTGATATTTAATATTACAGAAATGCTTCAATACTGAGATACAAAATATAAACAAATTTACCCAGTATTATTAAGGAATTATGGGTAATAAGTTTCCAAAGTGAGATGTGAACCATCATGCAATGCTGTAAACACACAAAGACTTATTTATGTATGTATTTTGATTATATTTGTAATTAAAAAGAAACTCTCTTCTTTTTTTTCCACTGGGAAACTCCTTGAAAAAGAAAGGTAAATAGAAATTTGAGAATATATCAAGGACTCGAAAGTTTGATTGAGTAATAGTGCTGTCAAGAACGATTTAGCAATTACTACTAAACTACCACACTAACAATTCAGTGAGGCAACATAGTGTGGAGGTTAAGATTCTAGCTTTCGGTCAAATAGACCTAGGTTTGTGTGCTGGCTCTGCTACATAAAAGCTGAATGATGTTGACCAGTTATTTAACTTTCTGAAGCCTCCGTTTCCCCCTCATTAAGGTAAGGACAATAACAACAAAAGGTTCTAATATCTCAAAAGGTATTAATAAAGATTAAATTATTTTATGTTCTAAAGTATTAAGCACAGTGCCTGGTCTTAATTTTCAATAAATATTAGCTATATTAATAAATAGCCTTTTATATTAAATGTTACCAATATTTTTCATTATAACTGATGAAATATTATAACACCAAACTTTAAAAAATTCAGCAGCTGCAGTTGCTGAAGTGTACCTATTCTGAATGTAGTAATATCCCCAGGAACACTTCTAATAAAAAAAAAATCACTAAATTATTTCCATGGAAATCACTCTACATATAAGGGATGTATTCAGAAATTGTCATTTATCAAAAAAACCAGAGGTATAAGTAACCGAATGCTGACTGATTTTTAAACAGAGCTAAGCAGCAATGTAAGAAAGCTTTCTTCAGTTTTAGGTACATACAAGTTGTGGCGAGTTGAAAAGTGAGTTGTGTTTGGCTTTAGGAATTCATCTAGTTCTGCTTATAAGCAATCTTGTTATGTTACTCAAAAAAAAAAAAATCTCTTACTCTCTCATTACTCTTGCATGATGGTAGGAAAAGCTGCCTCTGCTGAGCCCTCAGCTTTATGATTTAGGCGTATGTGTGTCATCCTACTGCTTCCATACATGTGTGTAATATTTGATCAAAGGCAGCGCTAGCTACAGAAAAGAAACTTTGAAGGTCAGGTGTTGGCAAAAGCAGCTTCCATCGCCAGCTCCACGGGACTCTGTCTTTCTACTTTTAAGATCCATTATATGTCAGAAGTAGTGAAAACAGAGGACAAAAGGGAAGCGATTTGCATTCAGATTTTTTTTTTTTTATTTGGTTGGGAACAAGGCTGGGATAATGCCACTTGAGTTTTGTACATTACTTGACCCTTTGGAGTCCATTTTTCAGGACGCTCAGGGCATCCCTTCGAAGGTGACTGGGCAGCACCAGCTGGTGGGGTTCCAGACACAGGCTCACAAGGAATTCAGGAAATGCAGAGGGCCATCTGAACCCTAGGGAATTTGTTCAGGTGCAAATCTGGCTAGGGGCTTTGGGACCTGGAAGAGCTTGTCGCACCAGGGGCTCTCTATGGTGGGTAAGTTTAAATCACTCCTCTCTGATTCCATTTCCTGCCTCTAACTGCCACAGCTTGATCGTTGAGACTTAGCCACCCATGACTGTTGAGGGAAATAGAGGGAAAATTGAACAGCCACATTCATCTCCTCTTCTGGCACAAGGGGCAGGGCCTGATAACTGAACCCCAGCCAGAGCCTGTCACTCACTGTCACTCTCAGTTTTAAAACCATTCTGTTTGGATCTGGGGACAGTGATTCTGAGAACCTTGCAAGAGAACTCTTTTTACATTTGATTTGTTTTTTTCCTTTGAGCTTGGAGTTGAGGAACTCAGTCTGTAATAGAGAAAGATGAAAGTAATGCACAAGAAAGGGGCAATATTGAATTCTAGGGAGGGAGCCAATGAGTGAATATTGAGAAATGAAGATCAGAAATGATGGAAGTTAGAGTCTTCCCTAAGAGGTATAGTTATCAAGCGGTTGTCCTCTCCAGACATTCATCTCTGCTCTTTGGTCACTGAGAAATTATGCAAGTCATTCTCCCCTCACCGGGGCCTCTATTGTCCTAGTTTTTTAAGTGGGGAGACTATCCACTATTCAAAATGAAGTGAGGAGAGCCCTGGGTAGCAGAGGCCCTAAAATACACATCTTAGGTCCATGTGCAAAGAACCATGCCTTAAAACTTGATTCTAAAAATTCACTGATAGCTAAAAATACCCTGTTGACACAGGCCTGTCTGCACTCTCTGATTTTTCATTTTACGTGCAAAAATTTACGTTTTTCCATTTTCGTTGGCCAGGGTTCTGTTATTTGAAGGTAAGGTGTGGGAAGTCCTTCAGAGGTTCAGTTGGGAGACAGGGGATCGGATACAGTTTTTCTCTCTGGAAGGAACTTTCATCGAGACTTAAAAAAAGTGTTTAGGCTCCGCTTGCTACTGTAACCTCTAGTCTTCTGCCAAATGGCAACACAAGAAAGAAAGCCTTTTTTTTTTTTTTTCAAGTTTCTGGTTAATAAAAGAACACAACGCAAGATAAATAAACAGAAACAGAAGGCTTGAGCTCACATAACTTAGTGAGCACATGTGTGGGGTGAGAAGTCACCACTTGTCTTGGCCCCCGGCAGGCGACATCTCTGGTAGACCACAAGACCTCAGACCTGGGCCTCAGGTCCTCGATCCACCGTGCAGATCCCCAAAAGAATGAAATGGTGGGCCTGGAACAATATCACAAACAAGCGGCAACTTTGGGTTTTTTGCTCCTAGAAATTTGAGTTGGTGACCGACTTTCTGAAGATTGTGGCTACAGATCTGTTAACTGAACGGTTATTCATTTAGGGCTAGAAAGAGTGACGTGACTGGAGGGGTAGTGGTGGCGAGTCATTTGGGAGAGTTTGAGTAGAATTAATGGGCAGCTGACTTATTTAAACTATAGCATCAGCCTTCTCAGGCTTCTGTCTTTCATCTTAGTGATATTGCTTCTTAGGACTCACCTGTGAGTGGATGAAGGCTTGGGGCCTTGTGCTAGAGTAAAGGGAGGATGGAGGTTGCAGAGGAGCCGGTGGCATCCAGGGCCATGGTCTGGGTGTCCTGCAGGGAACTGGAAGGTTCGCAGTGCTCCTGCAGCTGTTCCTTCCCATCCCAGCATGGGTTCTGGGTAAGGAGCTGGGCATGCTCAGGAAGTAATGTAGCAGCAGAGCCCACTCATTCATTCCACACTTCTCTCTCCTCTCTTTTCGTCTTTTGACCTGTAAGAATGCTATCTTACCATGGCTTCTATGGGATTACCTCTCTCCACCTTCCACCAGGGCACTCAGAGCAGTGGCTTTTCCCACAGACTGGACATAAGCTCAAACACCCTGAGGGAAGCATTTCTAGAAGTCATCTTTCCTAGGTCAGGCAGAGAAGGGGTTTTCAGCTCATCACCTCTTTTCTCAGGGGACGTGTCCAGGTCGTTATTAGGGAATATCTGTGGATTAGCTGCTGCTGAAATCTGAAAACTAAGAGTAAATCCAACCCTTGAAG
This sequence comes from Pteropus vampyrus, assembly GCF_000151845.1. Taxonomy (NCBI): domain Eukaryota; kingdom Metazoa; phylum Chordata; class Mammalia; order Chiroptera; family Pteropodidae; genus Pteropus; species Pteropus vampyrus. The sequence continues at coordinate 1,014,599 of NW_011889197.1, forward strand.
AACTGCTAAAGGTTCATGATGTTTCGGGGAGAAATTGTTCATAAAAAGTTGACAAGTCAACTTCTCTGCAACACGTTAAATAACAAACTGAGGGTGCGGAGTTGTTTTTGTTACTCAGAGCAAATTAAATGACAGAGGAAACCAGGAAGCAGTTGGTGGGATGTCTAAGTCTTAGGAAATTGACCTCGAGGAATTTTCATAGTTTTGAAGATTTCATGCATTTAGCATCTCTTCATTCAGATGTGTTGCTTCTCTTGTTGTTAATAAATACCTTTAGGAGATCTTCTGGACTATAGGATTCCCTCAATTCTCTCAGAACTCTTCTCATATCTCTATTCCTTATTGAGAGCTTTACTTATTCCATTTATCTAAAACTTTTTTTTTTTTTTGATGATCACCACAAAGAAAGTAGAAGCTGGACAATACTCCCAAGAGCAAGCTTTAAGTCTTAAACACTATAAAGCAGTGGTCCCCAACCATTTCGGCACCCGGGACCCGTTCTCCTGTAAGAATCTAATGCCTGATGATCTGAGGTGGAGCTGAAGCAGTGATGCTAGTGCTGAGGAGCAGCTGCAAATACAGATGAAGCTTTCTTTGCTCTCCCACTGCTCACCTCCTGCTGTGCGGCCCAGAGCCTACCAGGCCACAGACAGTTACTGGTCCATGGTCCAGGGACTGGGAACCCTTGTTATAAAGAGTTTGATGGTTGCCTACTTCGCTTCCCTTTTCACTTCCCTCCTTCCCAAGCAAATTTTGGCATGGTGCACACCTCTTTCCTGCATGGCCTGTTTCTCAGGGACAGTTGAGCTGTCTTCAGCTTCAGGGATGGGCTATGATTTGACTGCAAAAATCAGGGCAATTCCATCCTCCTTCAGCATATTTTGTTCAGGAGTGTGGTCATGGGACCTTATTCTATTTGAGGTGAAGATTGCAGAGACTTCTGGGAATGTTCTCTTTCACTTTTAAGAGGAGCAGTAAATAGCCATTTTTTCTCTCTTTGCCTCCGTTTCTGCTGGTGTCCCTCTCATGGCCATGAGGAGAGCTGTTCTGAGAACAAGGCTGATGCCCAGAGGAAGGCAGCTCCAGAGGATGTGGGAGAAATATAGCCAGAGTTCTGACTGCATGTTCTTGGAATCTGCCCAATCTCTGGACAACCAATTACATGAGCCAAATACAATTTCTTACTGGTTAAGCCATCCACATCAGCTGAAATCCTAATTGATCTAGGATGTAGACACACAGCACGTTGTCAGGTAGGTCTGGCCAAAGAGAACTCAGGTAGGAATCCAAGGATATAGCTTAGAGTCTTAGGCTACCACATACTAATTATACATCTGGGAGCAAGTCTGGTCAACTTTTCATGCTGATTCCTGGTTTAAAGGGGTGTAATGATCACTGTGTCTATATCGTCAGGTTGAGAGAGTATTAGATAAGTCAGAGATTCAAAATGTGTTGTGTAAAATGTTATTGCCATCATTTGTTGCTTCAATCCATTATTCCATTATAATGAAAATGGCAGTGGCTAACTTTATTGAGAAATTTTTAAGTGTCAGGCCTTCTGCTAATTGCTTTAATGACTTAGCTCATTTAATCCATATCGCAATCCTATAAAGTATGTTGTTATATTTCTATTTTGCAGATGAAAAAGCATTAGAAAAGTTCAGAATATTTTTGAATATTATTCATCTGGAAGTGAGGGGGCTTACTAATTAGTATTTGAGGATAATAATGATTGCCTAAGCACCTGTTCAAGAAATTGTCAATTCCACAAAAATTGCCACTGGTCCTAAATTTGGTATTAGACTTGTTCCCATTTTCAGTTTTACCACTTATTATCTAGCTTCATCTTATTGCTCCCTAAGAAATCTCCCCTTCATAATTAACTACTGTACTTATTTACTGCACTTAGAAAATAAGTAGTTTATGCTGGGGTTGGTTTATACCACATCACTAAAAGTTTGTGTAGTGTGTGTGTGTGTGTGTGTGTGTGTGTTGGGGTATGAGAAGAAAGTAGTGGGTGACTGAAATATTTTGAGACTTAAAATAAATGCACTTATTGGGATAGTGTCTGAGATAGTGGCTTGCTGGTCACAGATTGTAGCTATAAGCGATCTAATGTCTTGCCCTGCAATACTGAAGGTGAGTACAGATTTAGTGTAATAAAGGAGGGCCTCTTTACTATCTAGACCAACAGTTCTCAAGTAGGAACATTTTTGCATCCCCAACCCCCATAGGGGGCTGTCTCTATGTCTGGAGACATTTTGAGTATCACATCTAGGAGGTGGTGCTGTACTATTGCATCTAGTGGATAGAATCCAGGGATGCTGCTAAGCATCCTCCAATGCACAGGATGGCCTACACAACAAAAAAGTATCCAACCCCAATTGGCAATAGTGCTGAGGTTGAGAGACCCTGGTCTAGACATACCCCACAATCAATGCTGAGCTTGTCATTCTGTACCCCTCCTGCTTGGTTAGGAGTCAGGCAACCCATCCTCTTCTAGGAGATCTGTGTGAATGTCCTGGACTGTTCACAGATTGTTCCCAATACCAAGGTCTAGCAAAGCCCTGGAGCCTGGCCAGGTGTCTGTCTTCTGGAGGTTTCAGTGGCCTCTTGCAAGAAACTGGTGATGGAGATCAGCAGATATTCCTCTCTTGAACCGTGTGAAATGATCTTTAGGAACTCAATTTCTGCGGAAGGGGCGGGGCTAACGTGGTTAGCTGCTGGTGGTGCTTGTCCATATTCATGTGGATTCCTTTCTCTCCTCCACGTCCCCTTGGGTTTATTTCTGTTGTCTTGGCCCCTGCCGTGTTCCAAGGTTCTGATCTCTGGACCTTTGCTCCTCTACTGCCAACCCAAGTTATCATCGTTGAGTCTCTTTAAGATAAAGGGTATCATCATTTTCTCCTCCTAATCCAAGTAGGCAACCACGTTATGTCTTATCACACTTAGGGCTTTCCTTTTTGATTCCCAGGAGCTTAAGTTAGAATTTCTAAAAGAATAGAATATTAGAATGTGTCTTTTAATCCTCTTGCTATATAAGTCAAAATTTTCCTTACAGCCATGTGGATGCCTCTAAATAACGAGGAGAGAGTCGGAACATACAACAAAGAAAGAAAAAAGTCACTAAGATGAATATGTCAAGATCTTATTTCACTACATCAGAGATATCATAAGTTTTTTTCCCCCCTATGCTTTGGAGTTAGGAAGGAGGTAGTGGTGGTAGAGGATAGTTTTATGGCTTTAGCCAGATGTTAAAGACATCTGGTGACTAGATGTTTGTTTTTTAAGCATTTCTGAATGTTATACTCGGAGGATGGGAATTTGGAGTTGAACGGTGGCTGCTCTGGTCACTCTAATAGTCTTGCTTTGAGAACAGAGATTAGAGGCGGCAGTAGGAGAGGTGATTTGGGCCTGGTGGAACATAATTTTTTCCTCTCTGTACCTCCATTTCTTTATTTGAAGACGAGACTCCACCTATCCCTGATAAAATAGTCATAATGATTCTAGCTATAATTTAAAGAATGCTTATTATATGACAGGCACCATGTTAGACTCTTTGCTTATGTTTATTTATTTACATTTGGTTCTCATATGCTAGAATTTGTGATGCTCTATAGAGATGGCTCCTAACTCTTCTGGAATATACATCATTTTCCCCTTTCATTATCTGGGCGGATATCGTTCTTTAGATTTAAACATATGTTCCTTGCATTTAAAAATTTCACTGTAACCAACCCAAGTATAATATTTTTTGTTTGTTTGCTTTCCATGTGGTATTGATGGATTGTCTTAAGTTATCCACATCCATTAGTCCAATTTTCTTGGAAAAGTTTCTAGGTTAGTGGCTGTGAAAGTCTTTATGTGATAAAAAACTTCCTCACCCCAAAGTCAAACATTGGGATCTTTGCTTCATAACCTCTAGGCTCCAATTAAATGCATCAATTGATATCTTTGAAGAAAGGGCTAGATTTTCTGGAGGAGTAGCTTTTGGACTTGAGTATGCCATGTGCCAGCAGGCCATGGCATACTTTTGGACTGATGACATGGAGGATAGCATTTGGCACTCAAATCCATATTTCAGGAAAGAGATGCTGCCACAGGAACGTACGGGATATATGGATTTGAGAGCTGATAGAAGAGGGTGGTGGACAGAATTCTCTCCACTTCTTCTCAAACACTGTGGCCAAGAGCTTTCGACTGTTGTCCCAGCCAACTGAGGTGTCATCTCATGGAGATTTTCTAGACTTAAACAGAGGTTGTCTGTGGCAGTAGGGAGAAAGTTCTGAGGTAGATAGGAAAGAAGCAAAGTTGGACAACACATGTCGAGGGGAAACAAAAAATCCAGAGAGTCTTTCAAGGAAAAGATTAATGGGCTGAATATGAGTTGAAGGGAAAATATCAAGGACTCAGGTGATGGGAAAAGAGCTTGACTTAGGGGCCAGAGACTAGTGGCCTAACTAGGGTCTAGAAAAGTTTTGGAGATGTAGGTCCAAAATAAGATCCTAGTCCAGATCACACTGGCCTCCCTGATGCCGCTCCCCCATCCCAACTATTACAGTTAAGCGACCCTGGAAGGATTCAGTGCGGAATCCGACATGATAGGTGGCAAAGGGCTGGGGAACTGGTGATACAGACAAGCAAGCCTATACCCTGAGGGCCAACCTGGCCTATCTGCTCCAAGAGGATCTGTGCATTATTTGAAGACTAGCGACTTATCACGGCTTAGAGGATTTGCAAGGGATTTGACCACTGCGTTGGAGCAGGAGGTTTACTGTGCTCAGATGGGCACCAGCAGGCCATGGCATCTTGTTGTTTTTTTTAAGTGGTGAGAAGGATTTGATTTGTCAGGAGGGTCCTCAGCTGCAGACAATGGGGAGGGGTGCAGAATGGGGTTAACAGGAATAAGACATACAGCAGAAGACAGAATATATTTTGGAAGTTTCTCTGCACAATGATGTGTCTAGGTCTTCTGTTTTTAGGAAAGGAAGCTGATCTTGAGAAGAAAAAAAAAAAAACACTAACATAGGGAGCTGTGAGAAAGTTTAGAAAGCAACTCTGAAGACCAAAGAGACCCCAAATAAATCACACCTTACTTCTTCTGTTTTTCTGTGACCCTTGCTTTCAGTGTTGAGCAGCCAGAGATACTAAAAATTGACTGTAAACCAAGACCCTACCCCGTCACATCTTATAATGGAGAAAACTTTTTTTTTTTAAATCTGGAAATCTTAAAAATAAAAAGAATAGTTTGTGAGTAGATTCTTATAATAAACAAAGAAAACACAATGATTACTTTCTATGATATCAAATTTCATATATATTGTAAATATTCTCATGCTAAGGATCAACCAAATACTTTAAACTCTATAAATTTTCTATTGTTTCTATTTAGCCAGAGAAATCTGCCAGAGAATACTTGAGTAAGCTTGAAAAGAATTTAACTAGCCCTTTCCACATCTATCAAATTGAAAGATATGATTTAGTTCATGTATCAATACTCCATAAAGTTTAGTCCTAGAAATGTGGATTATACTTTCAATATTTTAAATTTTTTTTCTTTGTCTATTAGCTGACTTATTTTAAGCTCATGGACTATGCTTTTATTGCATAGTAGGCTTAATTCATGTGTTCAGTTTAGATGACTAGCATCTTTCATGAAGATCATTTAAGATGAAAGGCATTAAAATAAGGTAGACTTTAGATATCTAAGCATCTGTTTAATACAGCCCCTCTCTATATTACTTATTTCTGGTGCTGGGCATCAAAGAAAAAAAATGAAAAGTCGGCACTGTTCTCTTAAAAATACGTCAAGGGCCCCCAACTCTTTAACAACACAGGAAATGTCAAATATTATATGGATATAAATAACTCAGTAAAACAGAGTTACAAGAACATCTGGCTTTGCACAGTTCCACGCACTCGGCTGGCGCAAAGATATTTCAGTAATACTATCCAGTCGTTGGGTTGTGTGAGACTGTGGGGCACAGAAGGGAATTTGAGTGTCGAGTGAAAAATGTGCTTGTAAAAGGGTCTGAGTTGTTATCTGTCTAATCCGTCCTAATCTGTTCAGTCATTTGCTCTGGGGGCTCTTAAGAGGGAATACTGACCCCCTCTGGAAACTAGTCTCTTAGACAGATACCCCTGGAGCCCCAGGGTTAGGGATGGAGGGCAGGAGGTTAACGACCCTCCAGACACAAGCTGCCCCACTGATAACTGGAGAGATCATTTTGAAGAGGGACATTTCAATTTTCTGAGGAACTCACAGCTTTATTTCAGTTCTAACATTGTGGAAACGATCTGAAGGGAAAATGGTGACATACATCTCTTTTGTTCTTGCCAGTGTTGCCTTTCAGCCCTGTTCGGGTCCACTGTTTGGTTTTCCTCCTCTCGTCACTGCATTACATTCTCCACTCTTGACTTTCCTTCTGTTTTTAAGATCCGACTTCCTTGTGTGTTGGACATGCTACCATTTGGGGAAGGCAGTTTGTGCAATTTAGTGTATATTTATTTTTTTATAAGTTCAAAATTTATTTATCTATTCGATATTCATTTCACTTATGCATGTTTTAAAAAGAAAGCAAACCTCCTGAAACATATTATACAAAAACTTCACATGAGGCACTTAAGGTTTATAGTTTTCCCCCAAATTACAATTTTCAGTATTATTAAGGATAATAAAGAGCAACATCATCCACCTCAAAGAAAGACAAGGCCAATTATAAATGATAGGTATATCTTAGATACTTTGGGGCTTGTTCTCAAATAACTCTTTTACTTATTTATTCTGCAAACATTGAGTAACTACTATGTGCCAAACACTGTGATAGGTAAAAACTCAAAGTCCTTCATTTCTTTTAAGAAACTTACAGTCTAGTGGAGGAAGCAATACATGGAAGTAAACAGTTCCAAACTAATTCAATCCATTCCAATCCAATGCAGTCCAGTCTAGTCCAGTCCAGTCCAATCCAGTTCAGTCCAATCCAATCCAATCCAATCCTATTCAATCCAATCCAATCCAATCCAATCCAATCCAATCCAATCCAGTCTAAAATAAAGTGAACCACTGAGAGAAAATAAATACCAAGTAAAGGTAACTTGCTTAAATATATCCTACCAACTTTTTGAATATCTAGTTATATGATATCTTTCTATATCTTCAAGAATCTTCTTGGAAATCAGTAGATCTTTATAAAATCGAATCTAGGTGGGGGAAGCACAGGTAAATTAACAGCTGAATGGCAATGTTGCTTAGCACTGGAACAGGAAGTAGAATTGAAGCTAATTACTTTCTGAAGCAGTTGGGTAAATTGTATTGAGGTGAAAGAAAACCCTTTATTTCAAGTATGGTTGATAAGCATGCATGATAACCGGTTCTTGAAGTCATTCCCGGAGACCCCACAGGGCTACTCTTATGACATATTGGTTGTCCTTTCTCAAATGACCTTATTCTATTCACTCATTCATTGGTTAATTCAGTTACTGTGCATCTATTGAATATCTCCTAGTGGTGAAAGTCTGTGGCAGATAATAATTCCCTGTTCTCAAAGAGCTCATTCAGGGAAAGCCATGTCAAGTGCTAGGGGGTCTGTGCTAGAGAGAGAGAAAGGTCTGGTTAGAAGGCGAAACTCCAAGGTAAATTCGTTGGAAATCATTGAATGAGTCACAGCAATTCTTACACTAAATTTTCATATGTTAAATTGCATTTTTCCTTCAAAATTATCCTAGCATTAATTGGGTAATTTCTCAATTTTCATAAACTCTGTTCTCTGTAGATTTGACTTGAAAGAAATGGCCAGTTAGTCATCTGAATTACAGACTCTGCCTAGACTGTCTTTGGTTCTCTAGAACCATGAAAGGGTGTCTCTTTAGGTTTATTTGTTGGCGGGATCCCAGCCCTGGCACATGCAGCCTTGCCCTAGGTGGATACTGTTGAGCATCACTTGCCAACTTGTACTTCTGCTGCTTTCTTAGACTTACTCTCCCCTTTCTCTTCTCATTTTATTCCAGGGATTTGACAGAACAAACTGCCCCCAGACACAGGCCAGTCCACTTCAGGAAATTCAAACTGACAGAAAGTCCTGCCTTCTGCTATTGCAAAAGTGGCTTGCTGTAGCAAGACGCCAACTCAGAGCCATGGGTTATAACTAAAGGTTCTTGACCCCTTGTGCAGAGATGGGAGTGCCTGGGGGACTGCAGCTTTGGCAGGGTTGAGATAAACACTCAGGTTAAGGCATTTTTCATCTGTTTAGCCAGATTTCATTATATTGTCAAACAAGACTGCAGTGCTCATAAGAAACAGCTATGGTATTTTTGTTGAGAGATAGGATGAGAGGTAAGAATTTATTTTTTCCACTGAGAGTAATTTCCCTGATGCTGGGATGCCAGGCAAAGTTTTTATTGGGATTGAAGTAGAGGGTGGGGCATGAGAGCGTAAGCTCTTGGAGCCTTTGAAGAAAAATCTAACTTTGTGTAGTCCTGCCCTGCCTGGTGTTGAGAAAAGAGGACTTTAGTAATGATTTGCCCACATCCTGTGCAGAAAACTCCCTTTCCTAGGTCACCTACAGAACCTATCCTTAATGGCTTATTCTCTTGCTATGTCATTGTCTTACCTTTCCTTCTGTTGACTCCAGGAAATGCCTCTTTGCTTTTTTTTTTTTTCCAGTAACTGCTCTTATCTTTTTCAAATTGAGTTAAACTTAACATTGCTTAGTTCTGATGATGCTCAAAAATTTGATAAGTTACCATGCTACCCAGCCGTCAGTCTAAATTGTATAGATTGTATAGGATTCATGGTCATCCATGTGAAAGTACTTTTAGTTAGTGCTATGACATAGAGCATCTGCATTTAAAAAAATCTAAAGCGAATATCTGGCAAGCAAATTCTTTTATTAACCACTGACTTCCATCATAATCTCATTTTATATTTGTATAGTGTATTTCACACTTACAGATCATTTTATTTTAATAGTAAAACTATGATACAGCTTAAAAAAATTAAAGCTGTTTTTTCCGTATTCAGGAAGCATTTATTGAGTCGCTAGTTTGTAAGGATGATCTTACTACATCCCTCTTCCACTTTTGCAACAACTATTCTAAATCTCTGCTCTACCTCTAGTTCTTTTTCTACACATCCCGCCTCACCAGTGCTCTTGGGCCCTACTTCACCGAGAAAATAGAAGCCATCAGGTGGGATCCTCTTTAACTCTCTGCTACCAAAAATAGGCATCTTCTATCCACCTTCATACTACTTTTCTTTTTTCCTGTGACAGTGGAAAAGGATCTCTTAAGTAGCTATTTCACTGAGTGGGGACCTTACAGAATGACCTGGAGAACTGTCCAATATCTTACACCTAGTAAAAGGCAACCACAAAATTTGAACTTAGGTCTCCTGATTTTTGGTCCCAATGCCCTTTTCTTTTTTCATTTTTAATAGATTTTGTGTTTTTTGAGAGTAATTGAAGGTTTACAGTAAAATTGAGAGGAAGATACAGAGATTTCTCACATGCATCATCTCTCCCATTATCAACATGACTCACTTGAGTGGTATCTTTTTTTATTTATCTATCTATTTATTTATATCAAGGATGAACCTTTATTGACAAGTCATAATTACTCAGTCTATAATTTACTTAAGAGTTCATACTTGGTATTGTATGTACAATGAGTTTTGGAAATGTGTAATGACATATATTTATCATTAAAACATTATACAGAGTATTTTTACTGCCCTAGAAATCCTCTGTGCTCTGCTTATTCATCTAATCCCCACCCCCACCTCCTGGTAACTACTGCTCTTTTATTGTCTTCATAATTTTGCCTTTTCCAGAATGTCATATAATTGAAATTATAGTATGTAGCCTTCTCAGATTGGCTTCTTTCATTTAGAAGTATGCATTTAAGTTTCCTCTATGTCTTTTCATGGCTTGATAGCTCATTTCTTTTTAGTGCTGAATAATATTCCATTGTACCACAATTTATCCATTTACCTACTGAAGAGCATCTTGGTTGCTTCAAAGCTTGGCAGTTATAAACAAAAGCATTATAAATGTCTGTGCAGTAGATTGTATGGACATAAGCTTTCAAAACCTTTGGGTAAATAACAAAGATCATGATCGCAGGATTATGCGGTAAGAGTATGCTTAGTTTTGTAAGAAACTACGTGTCCATCTTCCAATGTGGCTGGGCCATTTTGCATTCCTACCATCAATTAATAAGAGTTTCTGTTTCTCCATATCCTTGTGTCAACATTTGTTGTTGTCAGTGTTCTGGATTTTGGCCATTCTAATAGGTGTGTAGTGATATCTTGTTGTTTTAATTTACATTTCCCTGATGACATATGATGCGAAACATCTTTTCACGTGCTTATTTGCTATCCGTGTATCTTTTCTGGTGAGCTCTCTGTTAAGGTCTCTGGCCCATTTTAAAATCAGATTGTTTGTTTTCTTATCATTGAATTTTAAGAGCTCTTTGTATATATTTTTTATTTTTCATTATTTTTTATTTTATTTTATTACTATTTATGCCTACAGCACCTGGTCTTCCTAGGTGATCTCCCACCCAAGTACTAACCAGGCCCCACCCTGCTTAGCTTCTGAGATCAGACGGGATCGGGCTTGTTCAGGGTGGTATGGCCACAGACCACGGACCGTGGCTCCACTGGGGTGTGAGCCCAGGACCTTCTGCATATAAAGCACACGTGCTAACTGCTACACTATGGAACCATGTCCTGTATATTTTAAATAAGAGTCCTTTATCAGATGTGTCTTTTGCAAACATTTTTTCCCAGTCTGTGGCTTGTCTTCTAAAACTCTCTTGATATTGTCTTTCACAGAGCAGAAGTTTTTAATTTTAATGAAGCTCAGTTTATCAATTATTTTTTTCTTCATGAATTGTATCTTTGGTATTGTAGCTAAAAAGGTGCCACCATACCCAAAGTTATCTAGGTTCTCTCCTATATTATCTCTCAGGAATTTTATAATTATATTTTACATTTAGATCTATAATCCATTTTGAGTTAATTTTTGTGAAGGGTATAAGGTCTTTTTTCTTTTTTTTTTTTTTTTGCATGTGGATGTTATGTTGTTCCAGTACCATTTGTTGAAAAGATGATTGTTTGTCCATTGTATTGCCTTTGCTCCTTTATCAAAGATCAGTTGACTATAGTTATGTGGGTCTATTTCTGGGCTCTCTATTCTGTTCCATTGATCCACATGTCTGTTCTTTTGCCAATATCACACTGTCTTTATTACTGTAGTTTTATAGTAAGCCTTGAAGTCATGTAGTGTCAGTTCTCCAGCTTTGTTCTTCTCTTTCAATATTGCGTTGGCTATTCAAGGTCTTTTACTTCTCTATATAAACTTTAGAATCAGGTTGTTGATATCCATAAAATAATTTGCTAGGGTGTTGACTGGGATTGCATCGAATCTATAAAATAAGTTGTGGCGAGATGGGGACTGACAACTTGACACTACTGAGTCTTCCTACCTACGATTACTTCTCTATTTATTCTTCTTTGACTTTATTCATCAGAGTTTTGTATTTTCTCCATATGGACCTTCTATATCTTTTGTTAGAGCTATACCTAAGTATTTTAGTTCGGGTGCTAATGTAAATGGTATTATGCTTTTAATTTCAAATTCTATCTATTCACTTTTTATATAAAAGAAGGCAATTGACTTTTGTATGTGAACTTTGTATACTGCAATCTCTTATTAGTTCCAGGAGCCCTTTTCTTAGCTCTTTTGGATTTTTGACATAGACCATTATGTCGTTTACTAACAAATAATTTTATTTCTTCCTTCCTAATCTGTATATCCTTTTCTTTCCTTATTGCATTAGTATTGTATTCAGTATAATGTTGAAAGAAATGGTGAGAGGGAGCATCCTTGTATTGTACCAATGCCCTTTCCACTGCATCGTAGTGCCTTTTAGTCTTTTAAATTAGGTAAGCAAGTATTTTATTTTAAAATGTTTATAGTGAACATGTCTGTCAAGCATCATTTCCTCCTTACCTATTTCCAACAGCCCTGAATTTCTGTTTGGTGATCCATATGGTTCTAGGGAATCTGACTGCACCTCCAGCTCTAGCTATGGAGAAATGAACTAGTAGCAACCCCTAGCCATGGTGATTGGTTCAGAAGTAAGCCTGTATCTTAAGCTAGTCCAATCAGAGTGGCACACAGATGCTTTATCTCCTTCTGTATGATATATGGTATGATATAAAAATGAGAAGCCTGGAGCCACTGCAGCCATTTTGCCATTATGAGGGAAGTCGATCAGGGACTGAAGCTAAACACAGAAATAGACCAAACACAGATATTTACAGAAAATAAAGCCAGGGCCCTGAATAAGCCATAACCAAACATTCTTAGTTATGTCAGCCATATATTCCTGTTATCATTTAAGCCACTTTGAGTTTGGTTTTCTGTAACCTGTAACATAAAGCATAATTGACTGATATAGCTTTTTTCTAAGCAATATATATATTTTAAAATAACTTGAAAATTCTGAGAAATAGACATATAAGAAATGAATACCATCTATAATTCTACTACCCAGAATAATTGCTATTAACATTTTGGGGATTCCTTTCTTGTTTTTATTGAGGAGAAAGTAGAAATTAAAATTTTTATTATACAAAGTTTTATATCCAGATTTTTTCCTGAACATTATATTATGTGAAAATTTACATGTCCCTATGTGATCATTAAAAAATATTTTTAAATGGCAACATGTTTCAACCATTTATATTTATTTTCAAAGCTGCCAAGATTGAATTTAACATTATTTAGGTTTATGTTTTATATATTTCTTTGTGATTTCTTATGATTTAATTTTTTTATCACTCGTGTTATATAAAATAGTTTTAGATTTAGTTTTCATTAAAAAACATTTATTGAGCTCGTACTACATGCCAGTGATAGGTTCTGGGGCCAATGAGTAAAAACCAACAGCAGTTCCTGCCCTCACGGGGCTCAGTCTGGTGCAAAAGGCAGGGATTAATGAGAAATTCACAGAGGAATGCATTATTGCACATTTTGCTTATGCTAGAGGAAAGAATCACACGCTGTTAGAATGGTGTGGGCTACATCCAGACCTGAGGACAAACAAGAAGGACAGGGCGTAAAGTGAAGGGAAGAGTTCCATGAAGAAACAATGTCTGAGTGGATGAGGCAAAGATAGTTGGAGTGAGTGAGGGAGCTTTGGAGAACTCAGCACATTTTAGGGCACGAAGGTTGGAATGCAGAGAATGAGAGGAGAGTACTGAGTGAAGTCGATAGAAGGGCAAGGACCAGGCCAGAGAAGACCTTCTCCTTTCTCTTTAAAAGAATATTTTCCACTTTTTCTCTTGAGACAAATGGGAAGTAATTGAAGAGCTTTGATGGAGGGGATGATAGCATAGACCTGTGGCTTGCAGAGCTCACTTGAGACAAGGATGATTGGAAGGATGCCAGCTGGGACGTTCCCACAGCCACGAGCCATGAGAGAGTCTCGGGCAGCTGATTTGGGTTCGTTGTCCTGGAGCTGGAGGGAGAAGTGGATGAAAAGGAAGTACTCTGAGTACGGCTCATTGGGAGGTGAAATGTGGAGAGTGAGAGAGACATCTTGTTTCTGGCTTTGTGCACATGGATGGAGATGGCGCTCTGAGAGAGAGGATCACACAGACAGTGTGGGGCTGGGAGAGGCTGAGGAGATGAGAGGTGTGACGTGGAGTGGGCTGTAGGGGCCTGCAGCTCACAGGAAAGGTCCAGGCTGGAGAAACACATTTGTAAATCACCAAAGACAAGATGGAAATTGTAGTCATGGGCATGGAGGAAATTGTCCTTCAAGGAGACTAAGAACAAGATTCAGAAGAACTAACTTTTCATGGCTGGACAGGCAGCTTAACATCTGATGTACTTGAAAGGGGCAGTAAAGAAGCCAGAGAAAAAGCTGAGCTGTGTGGAGTCTCAGCTTCTAAAGGATGAGAGCAAGGCAAGAAATGCAGCATCATAAGTATCTAGAGCTTCACAGAGGTCAGAGAGGATGAAGACTGAAAGTGTCTATTACAAGGGTTTCTAACCCCCGGGACCAATACGGGTCCAGGTCCGTGGTCTGTTAGGAATCAGGCTTCACAGCAGGTGAGTGGTGGGAAAGTGAGCAAAGCTTCACCTGTATTTGCGGCCGCTCCCTAGCATTAGCATCATCACCTCAGCTCCACCTCAGATCATCAGGCATTAGATTCTCACAGGAGCACCAGTCTCTGGTGCTAGAAGGGTTGGGGACCACTGGGATTCAGTGGCATTTGGGCCTTTGGCAACTTTGGCAAGAAGTATTTACGAGAAGTGATGGAGCAGAAACCTGATTGCTGTGGTTTATAAGAGGTTAGGAGAAAAGGGGATAGAGACAGGTTTTGTGAAAAACTTCTAGGAATTTGCTGAGAAGGGAGCAGAGAATTAGGGCCAACATACTTCTCGATCTTGTCTGTACACCAGAATTATGTGAGGCACTTTTAAAAATCCCAGTGCCAAGGCCATACTCCAGACCAATTAAATCAGAACCTCTGGGAGTTGGACCCAAGCCCTGAGAAAGTTTACAAAGATTCTAATGCACAACCAAGAGAGACAACCACCTGGTCAGAAGATGTAGGGTTGGAAATATATACAAGTAACTTTAAGAATTACAGGGACTTGAACATGTTTAATTGTGGATGTTAGAGGTCTAGGCGGGCGGGAAGAGAAGGCACAGTTGATTGTAGGAAATACTGGATTGTGGAGGAGAGAAAGGCCTCGGGAAGCAGTGATTTAAAAGGAATGTACTATGCTTTTAACTACACTGTTGGTTACCTTGACATTTTCAAAAAAATACTTTAATCTACATTTCTTTAGTTATCCAAAGTCAAGAGTAAAGTTGCTTTTTGAATCATTTCCTATAGAAGATAATGCAGTTAAGCCATTTTTACTTTTTCATAAACGTTTTTCCTTTTCCTGAGTTTTTGATTCAGATACTGGTTGCAAAATACTTGTATTTTACACACTGTGTATTCTTTTTTTAAAGCCACTTTTGAACTTCTGGTTTAATTTTGTAACCATGGTTTAAGGCAATTATTTAAGTTTAACTCTAGATGTGATTCATTTAAAATGCTGCCTGCCGATATGATGACACCATGACATCTCAAGTCTTGGGTTCTGAAATTCCTCCCTTGGGTATGTGTGTTCAAAAGAGGTATACGGTATTATAGTTTCTGAACTCTTGAAGAACTGATGATGTTTTCTTATTACCTTCACAAGTGAAAGAAAACGTCAAAGAGTATATAATTTTTAAATTTCAATATTCTCTATAAACACTCTACCAATCTAATTTCCTGTTCCATTATAGGTAGCATGGATTTCTACCTGCATTCTTGTAGGGCATTTTCCTGTTATCCTTATCTTTACAATAAATTTCTGGAATGTAGCTATTTATAGTTGATTTAGCCAGGGACATGGTGAACATTTTTGGTCTCAAGGACATTTTTTTCCTTGTTCTTTAGTTATAATTCTGATTATTACTCTGGGTTAAGTAACTTTGGTTTATTCCTCAAGGACATTCTCATGCTTATACAGTTGACTCTTTGAACAACACAGGAATAAGGGGTGCCAAACCCCACACAGTTGAAAATTCACCGATAACTTTTGACTCCTCCCAAACTTAACTACTAATAGCCTACTGTTGACCAGAAGTCTTACTGATAACATAACAGTGATTAATAGATTTTTTTTAATATTATATATATTATATACTGTATTCTTATAATAAAGTAAGCTAGGATAAATTAAACGTTATTAATAAAATCATAAAGAAGATAAAATACATTTATAGTACTCTATATATTTATTTTAAAAAATCCACATGTAAGTGAATCCCTTCAGTTTAAATTCGTGTTGTTCAAGAGTCAGCTGTACTAGAACTTCATTCTTTGTCTTCCATATCTGGTATCTTTTCTCTGTTTTCATTTGCATTCTGGAAGAAATTTCAAGTTTATTCTCCAATTACCAGTTGGTTTTTCTGCAATTTCAATTCTACTTTTTCCTGCTTTCAATGTATATTTTTCATTAGCTTATAATCTGCCATGATTTTACTTACTCCTTTTTTATCTTTTTATAGTTCTCTCTCCCTCTCTCTCCTTCTTTCTCTCTATTTTTCTCTCTCTCCCTCTCCCTCTCCTTCTTTCTCTCTCTCTCTCTCTCTCTCTCCTTTCTTTTATTTTTTTATTATATCCTGTCTCTCTTTAAGCTTTTCGTTACTATTTCAAAGAGGCCATATCTTTTTATTGAAACTGCTATTTTAAAGGTCAAGTCTAATATTTTCCAGAGTCTTTAAGATGATGTCTCCTTTCTCATGCTTTTCAATTTTTTTATAAGACCCATAGCTAACCAAACAAAATGTTTGCAAATATTCCAAGTGTGCAGATTGCCCATATATACTCTCTGTATTTTGGAGCATGTGTTAAATTGTCTTTTTATTTCAACAGGTATATGTCAGGTTGATATACATTCAGACAGGCCTTAGCTAAATTCTGAATGTTTGGCAAGTCTTCATCTTAGCTCATTCTGTTGGCACGAGAGCATCTTCTACTACCTTTAGTTTACTCTTCTCAATCAAGCTGACCATATAAGCTACATGAAAAGTTATAAATCCAGCATTGGTGGCAATAGGGAACTGCCTTGCTTTTGTCCCTCTACATTTCCTTACTGAGCTTTCCTTCTGATGCTCATGCCTCACAGGAGGCAATGCATTGCTTCCAGTCTCTTGCACTCTGCTTCTGTGTAGTTTTATTCTTGGATTCGCAAGTCTCTAATTAGTTAGGGAAGCAGGTACTGATGTAAGTGTGAGAGAAGGATGGGAGAATGGCACACTCGGGGATGGAAGTGCCCTCACTACGAGGAGAGCTGACTGGTTTCCCCCACTGGTGCTGACCTTGCAGCCCTGAAGAAAAGCAGATTTTTCCTTGTTCCTCACAACAATGACTGCTTTTGTCATCAGGTTCTGCTAGACTTCTACTCAGTGGGAAGTCCTCTGTCAATAGTCTCAATTTTTGGTATTGTGAATTCTTGTCTTTTTTCATCTTAATAAGAATGTTAAATGAGAGGCTGGCAGGGTCTTAAATGGCGAATTTAAATTGAGGCCAGATGTCATTTCTTACTTTTATTTTAAGACTGAGTGATCATACCATAGAAAGAAATCCTAATCAATTCAGATGAAAGCCTTTGGCAAAGATGAGGAAATGGTGAGAACCAGCCTAACGCTATGCAGCAGGTGCCTGGTGGATGTGGAGCCTTCGGCGTGGGGTGAACGTTCCTTTTTGTTGCATCTGAAGGTCCAGACATTTGCCTCATAGCCTGCATTGGTGTCTCTTCTCTTGGGGATTCTGGGGTCTCCTACACCTCCTAAAACTGTTCTTTTCCTTTTAGTAGGGTGTTTAAAATGTGCTTAAAAATTAGTGCTGCAGAATCTAATTACATGGGAAGATAAAGGAGAAGGTGCTGGCTGACTGAGATTTTTGGGTGTGACCTTGTAAGACAGATGGGTGCCCCCTGGACATTGCATAGACCTATGGCTCCCTGATAGAAATGCCATGGGCTAACAGAGGGGAAGAGTTTGGAGGTCTTGCTAGAGTATTGGCTAGCAGCACATAATGTATTTGGAAGTCAGAGGTCATTCCATTCTTTGAATAGTAGCCTATCATTACTGAGAACCTACCATATGTCAGTCACGGAATAGTTATTGGAGGTACAACAGTGAACATGACACATTCTCTGCCCTTAAGCAGCTTGTAGTTAATGGGTAGAGAGACAAGTAACAGGAAATTCTATGTGGTAAGACCTGAAATTGAGGTAAGTCCATGGTACTATGAGAGAGCACAAAGGAAGGGACAATTTGACTCACCTCAGAAGATCAAGGAAGACTTCCCTAAGGAAGTGATGCATGAACTCTAGAAGGAAAAGAGAATTAATATTTTTAAAAAATTCCATTATAGAATATATTCCTGAGTTGAAAGAAGATATAAATCTATAAAAGCAAAGGGGGCACCAAGATACAGTCAATTTGATTTTATAAAAGTACACATGTGTGCAGTGAGCAGCACAGACTCCGGAGCCATAGCACTTGGACTTGAAACCTGGCTCTCCAACGTATGAGCTGTTTGAATTTAGGCCACACGTTTAACCTCTGAGCTTCAGTTTTCTCACCTGTAAAATGGAAAGAACAATAATATTCACTTCAAAATGTTACTTTGAGGATTAAATGAGTTAATACATAAAATTGTCTAGAGCAGTGCCCAGTACAGGGTGAGCCTTCAATAAATATTGGCTGCTGATGGGCATGTTCTTGTAAAATTATAGACCTTTGAAGTAAAGGGGAAGTCTCTTGAATTTCCAGATAAAAAGAACACATGATATATAAATGAGAAGTAATTAGACTAGCACATGCCTCTTCTCTGCAACAGTGGAAGCTAAGAGATGGCTAAATGATCCAACAACCAATGACTCTAAACAGAAACCAAATGGCTTGTCTGGAAATGTATAATAAGTGCTAAATAACAATTCTTAAAACAAAGATATAGACCATATAGATTGGAAGAGAAATTCTAATCATTTTCTAAAATTACATAATTTCAACAAAATGACCTAGTGAAATGAGGAAGGAAAAACATTGTAGTGATCACTGTATTATTAAGTGGGGCTAATATTTGATTTAATTTAACAAGTACTAATAAAATGTCTGTCTTGTGCCAGGTGGATAGAAGGCAAATCATGTCTATCGTGTGCCAGGCATGGTGTTTAGCTGTGGATATCAGACTAAACAGGACTTGACTTCTGCCTGATTTGAATTTATAGAGTAAAGGATTGAGATAAGTAATCAGGTGACTACAGAACAGTATACTTTATAACATGGTTCTGGAAGCTGTGGGAACATGTAGGAGGGGGTCCCTTCCCCAGCCTTGGGCAGTAAGAAATTATTTTCTAAAAAAGTAGAGTTGAAACTGTGATAGAGACTCTCTCCTTATAGAGAGGACTGAGAAATCAAGATTTATTCAGATTATCGTGGCATCAGATGGTGTTTGCTTGAAATACTAGGTATTTAAGAAAAAAGCAGTAGGGTGGGGTACTTATACATCTAGATAATTGTCTCAGCAATCCTCTTTGTGGAGACAGCAGTGCTGACTGCCAGAACCACAGACTGTGGGTTCCCCATTTGTGGAGGTCAGCTACATTATTTTGAGGATCATTTGGTGTCCGGTTTGTCTTAGCTTATGCCCAACCAAGCACCATCTCTGGATTTACAGAGTACTGATTTATCTTCTGAAACATTCCTTCCCCCTCCATACACTTCCTCACAAGTTTCCTGTTTCCATCAGAACTGACATATATCTTATGAAGACTTTTGGCTCATGGATGAAGCATGAGCAACGGGAGAGTCAAATTGCACTGGACACTCCCTATAGGAGCTTTTTTTCCCTCCCCTTTCTTGCTTCCTTCCTTCTTTTCCCTTATCTCTCCTCTCTGTTCCCCACTTGCCTCAAATTCTCAGACTTCTTCTGTGGTTTCCAAATGAGGATTTCAGAGACATCGAGATTCACGGCCTCTAGGGCAGAGGCCCTCATGGGCCCACTTCAGCTTTGGATAAAGCAGTTATTTTAGTGCAATCATTCAAGCCTTACAAAATCTATAGGTAATTTAAAAGCCCCCAAATCTCCCTTCTGCCCTACAAATATATCCCTCTGGCAGAGGAATCGATATTTCGCAACCCATTTCACAACACTCGCTCACTGAGATTAAGGCTACAAAGACTGCTGAAATTTCAGAGATTAAATAAGAGGAGGTAAATATTAGTCACTGACACCACAGTGTGAATTAGCTTCTCTGCAGCTCTGGAATCCTGAAGGCATGAGACCCCAAAACATGTGATTTTTATAGGAGGTGGAGAATGGGGATATTACCTGAGGGATGGAGGTGTATGCCACAGTAGAAGGTCCCTGTTGACATGTGTTTTGAGCACCTGGAAATGGGAACGGCCCACTTTTCTCTTCTTTCTTCCTTTCTTTCTTTCTTTCTTTCTTCCTTCCTTCCTTCCTTCCTTTCTTTCTTTCTCTCTCCCTTTCTTTCTCTCTTTCTTCTTTCTTTTTCTCTTCTCTCTCTCTCCCCTCCCCCTCCTTATTTCTTTGCTCGTTCATCTATTCATTAAACAAGAATTGTAAGTGCCTAACACAGCCAGGCGGTGTTATTTCTACATTTTGAGGATTCAAGGATGAGCACTGCCCACGAGAAACTCAGTGTTGTGGGAAGGACAGAAGAAACAGATAACCCTACTGTACAGTAAAAAGTATTACAAGAGCTGCAGACATACCCCAGGACATTTAAGTGGAAAACTGAAGGTGAGTAAAGATTTTCCAGAAAGACTTGCTAGGGGAGGGACTCTGGCTGAAGCCATATGGGAGCCTGATACCTGGGTCCAGGTGTAGCTTTTGTGAGGGAGTGGTGGGAGAAGCAGCATGTGAGGGCCTCTGGGTACTACGCTGGGTCTCGTCACTGTCTTAGGGTGGCAGAGACACTGATGGGTTAAAGCAGAGTGCACAGGATAACTTAGTAAACATATCCATTGTGTGGAAATCAGATCATCAATACCCATAGTTTTCTTTAGAAGGGAGCTGTGGATTTTCCTTTAAGCCGGGTATTTTGAGAGACTAGAAAGCTTCTTAAGGATGTGTCATTCAGCCTGAGTCAATATAGTCATCAAACATAGTGAAAATATGACAAATAAGGGACACATAGTCAATGTGGGAATTAAAACCTAAATCCAATAATTTGGGTTTTATTTTTCTTGGATTTTTCCTGGTGGCTTTTGACAATAACCGAATGAACCTGCTTTCTCTGCTGCCTGCACCAATATTTGTCTCTCCAGGATTTGTCCTTTTGTAGGAGAGAGAAGAAAAGGAAGCTTAAAGATTCTCCCCAACCAGTGGCCAGTGCTGGGGAAGAAACACTGCAGTGGGCACTGAGATTCATCTTTGATGACCTGTTCTTATTGTTTCAATTTCCCTTAAAACACCATAGACTTTTTACGGGAGAACCCTGAAAGGTCTTTTGTGGGTCCGAGTGGAGCGTATGGGAAGATGGCCCAAGTGCCCTGTGTTCCTGAGCTTGCGAGTGGCGCAAGGGATCTTTGCAAGGCTCCTGCTAAGGCTGGAGGTGATGGGAAAAGAATCCAGAGGGAAGGGGAGGGGAAGAAGCAAATGTATTTCTGGTCAGAGGCTCCTGTTGCTTTTGGTACCTCCAGACTGAAGTTTCCAGCTGCCTGTGGCATCTCAGATGGGCAGGAAGGCCAAGAGGACACACAGAACAGGTAGTGAGGTAAGGAAAGGAAGAGACAGTGGCTCAGATGAGGCTTCAAGGTCTTTCTGAAGGACAGCCTTTTCATGCAGCCTGGTGGAACAAGTGGACACTGCAGGCAGAGTACATGGCCACCAGGCGGCGCTCTCTGTGCCCAGCAGGCCAGCTAGGCTTCTCTACAGTCTCAATCCTACAAAGGACAGCGAGTGGGAGGCCCCAGGGTTCACTTGCCAAATTGAAAACTTCCAGAAACTAAGGACCCTAGCTGCATTATCATGTGTCTTGGAAGGTGTTCAATAGATGCGTGTTGTAGGTGCTAGGAGTAAATTCTAGAGTTCAAGCTGTTGGTGGTTCAGGTTCTCACAGAACCCATCATTCATGGATATCTGAAACAGAGCACAAGAATACTGGATTCATAACTCATCTCCCGGCAAAAGCAGCACATGTTTGTACCAAGCTGATTCTGTTTATTAGAGTTCGTTCAGTTGTCTCTTATGCCTGTTTCTAAAATATTGCCAGTGTTAGTCTGCAAGTTCTAAGATTGGGCCGCATATTTGTTTCTGCACCACGGAGCATCTATACGAGCTGAGAACAGTGATTTTTGTTGGAAAACAGGCAGCAGTAACCCAAATAGCACACCACCGAGAGCGAGTGCTCTTGATTTTTGCACCCTGGACACCTGGTTTGCCTAGTCCAGACCCTAGCACTCAAAAAGAAGATAGCACATCCTGGAAAGATTCTAGGAGGTAGAGCCTGTGGAAAATGGGAGGGTATTATTTGAGGGACAGAAGCAGCCTTGACAGCCTATTTGCGACCCCAAGGGCAGGCCTAATTCTGTCCTGGATCCTAGGTCAGTTTGGCTCCAAATA
This sequence comes from Pteropus vampyrus, assembly GCF_000151845.1. Taxonomy (NCBI): domain Eukaryota; kingdom Metazoa; phylum Chordata; class Mammalia; order Chiroptera; family Pteropodidae; genus Pteropus; species Pteropus vampyrus. The sequence continues at coordinate 1,036,818 of NW_011889197.1, forward strand.
ATTTGGAGCAAAGCTCAGGTATTCGAGGTCAGTGACATTCCAGTCATGCCGTGTGGCCCTATGACACTGGGTCATAGCGAGAAGGGACCCCTCTCCCCACCGCTCTGCCGATGCTCTTGTCCCCTCAACCTGCTGCTCCTTGCTGCGTCACCCGGCTCCTCTCCCTCTCGTTTCCCCTTCCCACCACTTGAATTGTAGCCGCAGGAATCTGCGGTCCCACTTTTCATTATCCTCCACCTCTTCTAAGAAATGACATTTTAAAACCCCTACAATTTCACAGCTAAAATTCGTGGTCTCCTAACTCAACTAGAACTCACAGCTCCCCATCAAGTCCCAACCTTGTTTTCGGCTCCTCCTTCCATGACCCTCGCTGCCTGGTTCAAACCCTCTCTCCCCCGTCACTACAAAATTCCTTGAAATATTTCAGTCCCTGATTCTCGTGGCTGTTCTTATTCCCGTTTCACAGAAGGAAGACAAATAGGACTGTCAGGACCGATCTTTCCACTGGCTCCTGACATACTTCGCCACACCTTTCTGGTCCTCGTCCGCCTCTTCCCACTCAGCTCTGAGCAGAAGGGGACTCCTGTAGCACGGAGCGAAGTCCTTCGGTCTGTCTGACTCCATGGCTGCTCGCCTCTGTCTGTGTCATCCAGAGTCACACTTTCCTTTCCTGTTGTCTTGACCTCTTCCTCTCTGTTGCTTGCTCACCTCAGTTTATAAATGTATAAAATCCCCTCCAAGCCTTAGAACCCCCTCTCTCAGCTATATGCCTGCTCCCAGGTATCGTCGAATTTCTCTTTCTCTTTTCATGTGCATGTCTCCAAAGCAATTTTCATTTGCCATCTCCATTCCCTTGCTTGATATTTAGTTCTTGACCCAGTCCAGACTGTGTCTTGCTCCAATAGATGCTGGCCTATTCAAGAGCACCAAAGGGAAAATGACTTGATGGGTGTGCACTGAGGCTTGGGAAGTTCATCAGTCTATACGTGGGGAAGCTGGAATCCAGACTAGGTTGTGTTTGCTCTACTTTCTGTGCGTTTTCTGTGACTTGATGCTGCTGAGAGGGCTCGACTGTGGGTAGCTCAGATGGCTCTCTGGAGGTCAGCTAAAAAGGCAGGCTTTTAGAGTCCATAGGTAGTGGTTATGGAGGAAGTAGAAGTTGGAGGCAAGGAGGCTGGTTAGTATAGTTTCCTGGTCATTGTATTTCTTCTCACTCCTCTCCAAAGTCCCTCCCACTCCCCTCAGTAAAACACACAGACATACACCGACAAAGACCCACATGCGTTATGTTTATTATACATCTCACCTGCCTAGCAGAACACATAATTAACACCTAACGATTATTTGCTAGGCGAGTAGAAGACCAAGCGGGAGAAGAGTGGAATGCCAACAATATCTAATCCCGGGTGTGCCAGTGGGGAGGAAGCTCCTTCCTGGCCTGGGTCACCCACTTTGGCTGGAATGAGACCATTCTTGAGGCACCATTACTGGGACTTCCTCTGAGACACCCGGGTGACGCACATAATAGGGGGCAGCATGCAAGTGTGCTGGCTATAGGTCAGTCAGGCTGGGCCGCAGCCAGCTCTGCTAGCCACTGCTCCCATCTAGTCACTTCTCTCCCCTGGAGAATGGGGTGATCATGGTGTCCCTCTCACAGGGTTGCTGGGAGATTTAAATGAGCTACAGTAGCACGGTCCTGAGACATGGGAGGCTAGGGGAGGCTTAAGTGCTACTGTCACAGCTGCTGTTGTTGTTTTAGTATGACAGTAATGATGGTGATAAGGAAGAAGTAACTGTCGTCAACCCAGTGTACTTAGTACAGAATAATTGAGCACCTATTGCATGCCAAAACTGTGCCAGGCAAGGGAAGTATAGAGATAAATAAGACAGAGCCCCTTGCATTAAGAAAGAGGAGTCTGGACTTCTTCAAACCTGGGAGATCACTGTGAAGCCCCCAGACTCTGGCCTAAGTGGGCTGGCTCTTCCTAACAGGTGGACACTCCTGGCCAGGCTAGAGGCTTTGAGAAGGGACCCCTCCAGGATCTCAGGGAGCCCCATTTTTTGCTCTTTCCCAGAAAGAGGACTGTCAGCAGGGTTTGAGTCTGTCTGCCTGGCCAGCCATGGTTATGAGAAAGCCACAGGGTGGGGACCTGGGAGGGATCACATTTCATGACATGGAGCCTCTGCCTGGTAACAAGTGCTTCTGAGGCCATCACTTCCCTCCACTGAGCTCATGGGAGAGGGCAGGCGCTTGAAGGCCTGAGGCAAGTGAAGATCCCATCTTTGAGGTGCTCTCTGGGCTTGGGGTCAGTTCAGCAGGTCCAGGGGCCTTAGGACAATAGCGCTGCTTTCTGGATGAGCAGAGCAATCCCTCCACTTGGTCTTTTCTGCCCAATGAACTTTTCACTTCCTCTCTGTACTCAGGATGGCCAGATGGCAGGAGGTGGAGCCCAGAGCCAGATGTTCGTCCAGGGCTAGAGACTCGCTAGAACCACTGGTTGCCGGATTCCACTTGGGCTGGGACTCAGGTTTCCGACTTCCGGTCAGTTATTCCATTTGAGTCTTATAGGGACCATTGTTACAGAGATACAAAGGTCTGGACTTTTGGGGATACGTGCCATTTCTTTACTGGTCCAGCTGTCACCTCTCCTGTCATGAAGGTCACCAGTGTAGCTGGGTTGATGTGAATTATCTTACTTAAAACTTATGTTCTCTAATGGCGAATATAATAATGTATTTCTTTCTTAACTTACTTGTTTTTTCATCTCTTTAGTCCTGTTCTGTTGTAAACCTTCTTCAAGTTGGATTCTTGTTGCCTCAGAAGTCCCACAGGGGACAGAGACTTTTCTTTGTGGCGATCATGTGCTCTAAAGTAAGAATTGGCGTAGGCCTCCATAGCCAGCCCCTCTGCTCATAAATGTATTATATTGTCTTCAGAGAAGAGGTGATAAATGATACTTAAACAAAACAAACAAACAAACAAACAAAACAGGCTAAGGGAAGATATCTCTAGCTACTTGGGAGGCCACTGCTCTGTCACTTTGTCCCTGAGTCATTCCAACTCCAGGCCCAGTATATATCCTGAAGAAATATCAGCTTTTCTTGTAAATCTTTATTATCTACTAAATATCAAAGAGGCCAAGTGTTGTTTATAGGACAAATTGCAGACCCTCAGCTTGTCACACAGAGCCCTTCCGTACCCCCTCATCCTGCCTTTCTAGCCTCGGCTCCCACCCTACCTACTGCATGTCCCACCCTCAGAGAGCCCCCTGACCTCAGCATGCCGGCTTCCTGCCCCTCAGGCCTCCCCAGCTTTGCACACTCTACTCTCTGCTCACCTGTTCTGTTTGGTGGATCATCCTCTTTAATAGCTCAAATAACTCCTCTTTGGAGAAGGTGCTGTGTGTTCCTTAGACAGGGTTGTCACTGCCCTGCTCTTTCCTCTGGTAAAAATCCTCCACCCACATTGTAGTCATGTGTGCCCAGCTCTCTCCTGCAGTGGCCTCTGAGTATATCATGGAAACTCAGGAACACTTCCCACCAGTTCCAGTACAGAGCTTGCTGAATGACGTGGGGGTCCAGGGTGTGCACACGAAGGACAGAGCGGTGCTCTGACTGGTCAGAGATGAGAGGGGGCTGCCCAGGCCTGGGGCAGTGGGCAGGTTTTGGCCTCTGCCCATTTCCCCAGCATCTCTATGAGATCTCTGCAGTTGCTGCATTGCACCACCAGCATTTGAGCAGAAGGGGTCTCTCCAGGCGCAGAACACAAGTTCCCAAGCCTGCAGTCAAGGGAAGCTGCCGAGAGGGGCATCTTCCAATGAGGGAGAAGAGCCAGACTTCCTTGAAAATTTGGCTTATGCTTCTTAACTGCTATGCTGAGAGGAACATAGCACCTCTCCATTCTCAAAAGAAATGCCTCCCAAATCTGGACTCTCTCTGGAAGGCATGTTTTAAGACCTCCTTCCACACAGAGAACTGTTTCTTGCCTCTCTCCTCCCACCCCTAAACTCACCTGTTCTTCTTCTTCTTCTTCTTTTTTTTTTTTTAAATAAAGAAGAGGTTTCTCTTTATAACAGTGTGTGTGTGTGCATGTGTGTAACACATGCGATTGGGAGGTTTTCCTCAAACTGTATTTTTCTCCTATTGTCTCATAGGTTAGTATCAACAATAAGAATACCAAGAATGTATAGCCAAAGTTAATTGGGTTTTTTGATTCATACATAATTTTTTGATGTGGTATACCTGTTGTCCAAATACTATTTACTGGTTTCTTAACTTATTAATTTAGCACTCTTTTATATTTTACTTCACTGCGAGAAGACATCCCCTCATATCTGACAGAATGGCTATGATGAAAAAGACAAAAGACAACAAGTGTTGGAGTGAGAATATGGAGAAATTGGAAACTTGTTGGTAGGAAGGCAAAATGGAAAACAGTTTAGGGTGCCTCAAAAAATTAAATGGAACTGCCATATGATCGAGCAATCCTACGTCTGGGAATTTATCCAAAAAAAATCGTAATCAGGATCTTAAAGAAATATCTGCACTCCCAACGTTCCTTGAAGTACTATTCCTAGTTGTCAAGATGGACAACCTACATGTCCATCAGTGCATGAATGAATAAATAAAATGTGGTACATACATACAATGGAATATTATTTTGCCCTAAAAGAGAAGGCAATTCTGCCATATATGCCAACATGGAAGAACTTGGAAGACATTGCGCTAAGTGAAATAAACCAGTCACATAAGAGTTAAGAGAGTTTTAAAATGTTATGAGTGTCCTCTTAGTGATCTCTTTTTACTGATTCCCTGCATATGAGGTAACTTCTATGGCTGGATGCTACATCATTTTGGATTCTCTCTCCCACCGAACAGTAGGAAGTAGGGCTCTCAGCCCAGCTAACTGGAGACCCCATTGTACACTATGTGTATTCTTCCTTCTAAAGCTTTGTTGAATCGAGAACCTAAGTGCTGCGTTACAGAAGGATAAATGAGCCAGAGGGTGGATCCGAATGCTCAAGGCCACTCCTTGCCTCCAAGCATGTTCCTGATCACCATGTAGACTCCTAGCCTGCAAGCACAGAGCTAGGGAAGACTCCAAGGCTCTTAGTTTTCATGCCTGCAGTCCATAATGTTCTATCTCTCTCTTAACGGTCAACGGAAAGGATTTAAATGCCATTGAATCAGAGGTATCTTTAAGGGTCCCCAACTACTTCTATTCATCGATGAGAAAGTATCCTGAGAGGTGAACTGATTGGTTTGTCTAGTAAATTCAATAAGACTTTTTAAGTTAGCCTAAAATATACTAGAAAGTGCCTGGGAGGGCATCTCCATAGACCCATTCTCCAGATGAGGAAATTGAGGCACATAGAAGTTGAAATATTTTGCCTGAGGTCATGCACATGGAAGTAGTCAAACCAAGAATGGGAATCTAATTGTAGCTACTATTTATTGAACATCAGTTCTGTGCCAGGCTCAGATTTAGGCAGTTGACATTCTTCTTCCGAGTCCTCCAGTGGCCCATCTGGGGAGGTGTGGGAAGCAGTGAAATGTGTGGTTGAGTCCAGGCTCCCAACCTCACCACCAAGGTTCAACCCTGGTTCTGCTAATTACCAGCTGTGGAGGTTTCTAGCTCACTCTCGGCTTCAGTGTTCTCATTTGGATAAAGTAGATAATAATAACACATAAACCATAGGTTTTTTGTGAGGATTAAATGGGTCAAACCATGCTAAGCATGTGGAACAGAGTCTGCCACATAGTAAGCAATCTAAAAATGTTACTTTGCATTCTGTATTATACAGAAAAGGAAACTGAGTCACAGAGGTTAAGTAACTTGTCTGTGCTGGAATTCAATCCAAGTCCTATTTTATGCCAAAGCTCAATATCTTTTCAGCTACATAAGCACATTCATAAATGGCTTGCCAGTGTCAGAGCTGGGGAATAGTACATCTACTTGGTATTGCACACTCTGCCTTTGGGCCTCCCTTGGTCGAAGGGCTCCTGGTTCCTCACCCTTTCCTCTTTTACTGCACTCCTCCTTGTTGGCCTTGAGGGGGCACCATTGAGCCGTACTCACCGAGTTCCAGGCCAAAGGACCTCAGCACAATTGTAAATTACACACGAAGGACGAAAAGTCAAACTTGAAGGCCCAAATCCAAACTGCTAAGACTTTATGATAAAACAGCTTTTAAAAAACAAATTTTTTGCCCTGCAGAAATGAGAGGACTTTGCAGAAGTTCAAGTTATTGTAAGGTGTATTGTATCTTTTCTATGATCCATGTACTTTAAAAAGAAAGCTATATAGTTACCTTAAAACACAGACACTCACTCACACACACACTCACACGCACAACTCTGGGGACAGTATCAGTGTCAGACTCTGCAGCCTTCACCCTTTTGGGACAGTGTTTCATAGACTGACTGTCCACCTACAGAATAAACGAAATGTTTGACTCTGATAAATGCTATCAGGATTCTAACACATCAGAGAGAATGGAAGCCCTGGAAAATAATCGAAACCAATTTTCCTTTGCTTATTTGCCAGATCTCAGGTTCCAATCTGGGTGGCTTCCCTGGAACCTTTCAACAGGAAAGACCGAGCGTCCCCTATGCTTGGATGTTGGGAAGGCCGGCCTTGCCCACCTGGGGCATTGCCATATTGCCATATCCTCTTTCTTGCTCCCTGGCCTGACCCCGCCAATGCCAGCCTCTGTAATCAGCCTCCCGTGGTCAAGGTCTGGGCTCTTGCGGAATTGTCAAAGGTCCCATGATGCCTTTTATTCCACAAACGGCGATACTCATGTGGTCAGTGACTCTTTCTCTCTCCTTCCTCTCAGGTGTAAGCCAAGTGTGGAAGGGAGTTACTGTGCTCTAAAGAAAATGCTTCCAGTCCTACTGCGTCTTGAAGTCACTTGGCAAACATTTTCTGACTACCTCTAAGTGGAGGCACCTTCAAGTCAGTAGACCATTTTGTTTCTACCTGCATCTTTTGATCATGCCTGCTTTACAGGATACAGAGGGGAAGGTGACTTCAATGTCACACAGCTGCTAGAAGGGCTTTCTGGAAGCTCTAACTCTTTTGATTTAAATCCAGGGGTCTTTCAATGACCAGATCCTCAACTTTTGCTGAGCAGCACTCAGGGCTAAAGATGGAAGTCACTTGGTTTCACGGGTTGCTTCTCTTCCCCTCTGTAGAATTTCCCAGAGGGTGTGCTGGTAAAACCATCTTTGCTCTGCACTCCTCCTCTCCACCTCCCAAGTTCATGCCTCCTCTCACTCTCCCAAGTTCACCTTTACCAAAAAGTTCTTGACTTCTAGCAGAACAATCAGGGACAGTGTGGTGGAATCTGAGGTATACTCAGAAGGCCTGTCCAGATCTCCCCCCTCCCGAGGGACCCATTCTGGTCCTAGCCTTCTTGGCTTCATGGTCACTATTCACCTCCTGCAGCCCTGGCCTGATGTCTTCTGCTCTGCAAAATGCAAATGCCTCCATAAAGAAGGGCTGATATAGTCCCTACTGTCTTAACGTGGTCTAGATTACAGCTACTTTCTTTGCTGAAATAAAATGCGGAGTAGGAAGCAGAAGGAGAGAGAGGGACCAAAATAAAGAAGGGATGAGGTGCTGCCTTCCAGGGCAGACTGATCCTAAGCAGATGGGTCTAGGGCCACCCTCAGGGAAATGAAGTGTGTTCAGAGAAAGGGTGTTGATGCTGGTTTCAAAACAACCCCCACCACCCGTACCTACCCACGTAAGCAAGTCTCCACAGAGTGAGGTGGAGAGCTGAGCTGCATGGCAGTTATGCACCTCAACAGCCCTTTGATGGCATCCGTGCAGTCTAACAGCTTGTTCTGTTTTCTGCCACACAATGTGGGTGACCATTCAACGCTCCTTGGTAAAGCTGAAAGAATCGGATTCGGCTCCAGGAAACACCTCATCTGTTCTCAGAAGGGTTAGTTGTGGAAATGGAGCTTTCCTTAAAAAGGGCTTTAAAGAAAAGAATCTAACCCTTTAATATATACGTATACACACACATCAAGACGATCTGCTTTTTTGAAATAAACAGAGATGTAATTAACAGTTTACAGACTGTGCTGGGGTTTTTCCTCTTTCATTTGTATATGACATGTTTTTGCTCTTCATCTTTAAGAAGAAATTTCATATTTCCTTTTGAAGTTGTCATTACTTTGAATGATGAGCTAAACTTTCTATTCAGTTTGAGGGGGCCCTTTTAGAATCTTATCAAATGCAATCTTTAGGACTTAAATCCTGGAGAGTCTTCCATTAGGAACCCCAATTCAGAGAGCATGCCCCTCTGATGGCCACGGAGGTGTAGCCATGTGTGAGACAGCTGAGCAATGCCCAGGGGTCACTATGTGACCCCAGACACATACAGAAGTGGCCTGGTGTATTTTTTTTCCCCCAGGCAGGAGGCAGCTGGATTCTAACTTACTACACACAGGTCACATTCAGTGACTTGGAGCACAGATGAGCCGTTACAATGTCAAGCAGCACTCTTTCTTCATCACTGTCTCTATTTCTTCTCTCAGTGCTCAGCTGGGTGGTCCAGATAAGATCTCTATTGCCAGTGGTGGTTCTTTAATTCCAGCCTGCATACAATGGCGGCTCGAAACTCATTGTGGGTGTAGGAGCTGGGGGAGGGACGTGAATAGGCCCCTGGAGGTTACAGCAGCCTCCCCATCATCTCCCCATCATCTCATCTCTCTTTCTCAGCTTTTCTTTCCTGCTGTTCCCACCTGTGAGGCTTTCCTCCTTAATCCTGTTCCCCCAAAGGTGATAAAGCCCCTGCCCAGCCTCCTGGCTCCTCACAATATTTTCAATAAGGATGAAGGAGGACTGGCCTGCTCCTTGGGGCGGCCATGCTTTGCAGAACATCAGTGAAGACTGTTACTCAAATTAGCACAAAGAGCAGGGATTTCCTTTGATCTCTGGGATGAGCAGGCACTAATCAGGCTGGCCTTTGAGACCAGGCCAGGCTCACTGACTCCACTGGGTACTAGGACATCCCCAGCTCCCAGGAGATCTCACTGTGACCCATCAGCAGCACAAGCTGGGGTGGGAGGGCGGCTGGCACACCTCAGCGCCTAGCTCCCGCGTTTCTTCTGTTGCATCTGCTGGATTAGAGCCTTGGAAACCAACCCCACCCGCTTTACAACAATTCATGGCATCTAATTGCTCTTTTCCTTTTCATTTTATTTAGTAACTGGGTTCAGCCCAGGAAACTCTGGCTTCCAATCCTTGAGTGTTTTGACTCAGAGACCGTAAACTGTCTGATTTCTTGGACAAACACAATCTGGAGGACTTTTTCTCTTTACACAATGGCTGAGCTATGTGAATGTCATGGTTCCCCCATTCAAGCCTGGTAGTTTTTTTTTTTCCCTCCCCTTCCTACAGACGTCAATCTACTTAAAATAAATATTCTCTTTGGTTTCGGGGGCCCTTTCCTTTGGATTACTCACCTTTATCTCTGGGATTAGAAAGCAGCTGGGAAGCGAAGATAGGCTTTATAGTAACTCTCACACAGAGCAGGAGAAATAGACTATGCTGTGAAGCCCAACTCACATTTTAGATTTTAGCGACTCTGGAGTTCACTGTTGGCTCTGAAGATTATACTCCTTTACCGTGGAGGCAATCTACCTATTTGATTTCCCCACCTAGAGTGGTTACTAACTCCCTGCTCCAACTTTCCTCTCCTCTATGATCCCCTCCGCAGGCACCTGAGTCATCTTTCTGAAGGAAATCTGGTCATGTGTCACCCCTACCCTTGCTGGAATATTGTGAGGACTCAGATAAAGTGTCACTGCTCAGGAAGGCACAATGAGCCCTTCATGACACCGCCCTACCTGCCTTCTTAGTCTCATTTCTCATCAGCTCCCCATGTATTCCATGACACAGGCCACCTGGGCTCGAGGGCTTGAGGGCTCGAGGGCTCTCAGCTTGCTGCCTTGGCATGTGTAATTTTTCTGCCCAAAATGCCTATTCCCAAAGTTGAAAGTTGGATTTCGACTTTCCCTTCCTTGTCCTTAAAGACCTATTTTGACGTGTACTGTGGGCGGCCTTCCTGTACAGAGTCTCTTCGTCCCTCACGGGTACTTCTGTGATAGCACTTACAGCCACACGGTGACTCACGACTTCTCCTTCCATGCAGATAGCTGCTGGCTTGCTATTGTTATTATCATTTCAATCCAAACAGACTGCTAACTACCCTTAATTCTTCTTTTATTTTTTTTTACTTTTTGTCTTTCTCTTCATCCTCCCCTTTTTGGGTAGCTAATAATATTAGTTTTGCAGTCTCTGCTGTGCATCTTATGGTACTGGCAACCAAAAAAATAAAGGTTTACATGCTAATTTTTGCATTATCAAACATCTGCAATGCCTAGAGACCGACTAGGCACCTTATGTTTGCTATCTCATTTAAATATCACACCGCCCTGTGAGCAGTTAGATGCTATTTTCTCAATTTCACAGGAGATAGACTGAGGTTGAGTGAGTTAAATCACCTTTTCAAGGATAAGATGGGATAGTTCCTACTCAGGTCTCTCTGACCCAAACACTGGGGCTTTTTGGTACTGTCCCTTGGCACCTGCAGAGATTCCGTGTGTGAAAGCAGGCTGAGAGCACCTAGGCCCCGGACCTGGTTCTCCCTGCAGCTTGCTGTGAGCTCTTTCTGGCCTCCATCTTCCTTGTGTGAGATGGAGAAACAGTCCTCAGGGTGACTCCTGAGTGCAGCAGGTTCGTGATAAGTTCATCAAAAGTTGCCTTATTACGAAAAGGTAAGGTAATGAGAACTTTTACAGCCAGCCCACTCTTATTTCCTATTCCACCCCAAACTTATTGTGCTTTTCTGGTCAAAGAATCATCCTTGGGGAAAGCTGGCTGCAATTGCTATAGGTTGCTGAGTGAAAACCAGGGCCAGGAGTGAGTCTGGTGGATTTTGGTATAGGAATGATAAGAGACTGTGTGGAGACCAGGTGAGGAATGCTGAGTGTAGAGAGGAAAAACTTATGTAAAGAGTGTTAGGAAAATGGGAGTTGGTGGGGGAGGGGATGGGGCAGCAACACAGCATGCTCTGTGCTGAAGACCCAGGCAGGGCTGCTGCACCAGGACCCCAAGTGTAGGGTCTGGTGGAGTGTGTGTTTTGGGGCCTCCTACCCTCTTATCTCTTGTTCTTTATTCCTCTCTTTTCTTCCAAAGATAGACTCCACTGGAATCATTCGTGCCTCATGTACATTTATTAGAATGCTTACTGTGTACAAGGCATGGGAGAGGTATAATAGAATTGTAAGACATGGGCCCTGTTCCTAAGAAGCTTAGTCTGGGAAGTGACGAATAATAGATTCAAATGAACTCACTCTTCTAACAGCCATTTACTGTGTTTCGGGGGTAAGGAGGGGCAAAACCAATGAACAAATAGTATCTCAGGTGGTGATAGTTGCTGTTATTCAGAAAAAGAAAGCAGGGTAGGGAGTTAGCAGGAATGGAATAAGGAACATACGCTATTTCCCATGGAGGAGTCAGAGCAGGAAGGCCTCACTGTGTGGGAGAGGGGCACTCCTGACCCAAAGCCAGATCCACGTTAGCCCACCCAGCACCATCCATGGTCACGGTGACATCACTCCAATATGAACAGGACACGCGGGCTAACACTGGGTTCTATTAAGGACACATTTGGATGAGCAGTTTGAAACCGGGTCTCACCCAGAACATCCAGTGTGGGTTATCACCCTGCTGACCTGACAGCGCCCGTTAGTCCCGTGGAAACTGCCCAGCGGACTTCACACTCTGCTAGACCTTTTCCTGCAATCAAATGCAAAGCAGCAGCCAGTGTGCGTCTCTGATTCTCACCCAGCCTCTTTTAGCATTGCTTTCTCTGTTTCATGCTGAGAAAAGGCCACTGAAGCTGGTGGCCCATGAGCTCGCTGAAGGCCTGTGTCCACCCTTTTCAGGCCCCAGAGGCTAGTCTCTCCTCTCCTAAGCACACAGCACGCCTGGGTGTAAAAACTTCTTGTTTGGGGAGTAATTCTATCTCGCCAAATATGCCCCAGTTATGCTGAAGTCAGGAGAGGACTGTTTATCAAAACTGACTGATGCCCAGAACATGTCACTAAGCTTCTACTCACCTCTTTTCTTCAAAAACAGGAAGTCACCTCAGGTCAGTGTAAATCAGCCCCAGTACCTAGGGGTTTAGATTTTGTTAGTGCTCAGAAACTTAGTTTAAAAGTTGGCAAGTTAGGTCTCTCTCGGGGGTCCGGCCATTTGCTTTTTGTGTTCTTCCAGACTCCTGGATTTCTCCTGCTGCCCTCACTCTCATCATAAGAGATGTGGAAAACAAGACAGTGGAGGGTTGGGAGAAGCTTCCATGGAAATGAAGAGGTCAATCTTTCTGCAGACGGGCAGTTCTCCATGGTGGTTAGAATAAAGAATAAAGCCTCAGATTCTGGAATCCACTGTGGTTTTTATGTCATCTGGTTGATCCTACTGCCTTAGAGCCAAAGTGATTCATTCACCTATTTCATCATCAAGAGTAAAATACCAGTGAAAACACCAGTTCTGCTTCTGAAGAGCAATGCTTTTAGTTTTATCCTAAGTCGTTAATGTTATTTTGGGGTGGATCAAGACACAAGATACGGGGGCTGGTGAGCAGGGCAAGAGGAGAGGCTTGTGCCTGGGGAGTGTCCCTGGACATCGAGATAGGAACACTCTGAGAGCAGAGCCTGAGTCTGCCCCCGTGGGTCAGGTGATGAGGCGCATCCCAGACACCTCCCTGGCGTGGCTTTCCCTGCGTGTCTGCCGTTTAGGCAACGTTTCCTACTCCTTCCTCCATCTCCTCATCTCTGTCCATTCTGATTTCCATCTCTCTTCTGAATCCAAACTCCTTCCTATTGTGCTGCAGATGGAATAAATAATGAGTAAATGTGTTTCCTCGTTCAGTCATTGATGAGATATCATTGCCACTTCCCCTCTTCCAGTTGATGACCAGCTGAAGAATAAATGTTATAACACTGAGAGGACTCCAAAGATGAAGTTGATCATTGGGGAGGGAAGGGAGGAAGGAGTTTAAGCCAAGACCCAACAAGTCCAAGAAAGGGCCTTTGTGGGAGGGATTCACACTGAGCAGTCTTCGAGGGCTGCCACCTCGGAGTCATGCTTCTTGTCCCTTGGCTTCCTCTCAGAGGCACCCTGGGGAACAGAGTTTCTCCCCTCAGCATCATCTCTGTGACTCCCAGTGCATGCCTTCTTGGAAACGCATTTGTGGCTAGGACTCCAGACTCTTCCAGGCTCTGAAATACTTTGTGGCCGGGAGGAGGGTAACTGGTTGGGTCCCAAAGGTCCCCCTATGAAAGAAGTTGAGGACATTTACAGCTTTGTCCTGGGACATTTTCGAAGTCATGTGTTAAGAGACGAATCACATCTGATGCAACATGAGCCCACAGCTGGGCAGTGAGATGCATAGGTTCTCATGCTCTGAGACCCTATGGGAAATTGCCTATAGGGTCCCCCAGCCTGGGAAACTGGCCTAGCGGTTTTACAGCGTGACTAATATCCTATAGGGATCAGCTGGGTCCCAGGACTTGCATCAGGGTCAGCAGACCAGCGCCTCTTTGAGCGACACCCCTGGGATTGTTTGTGTCCATCTGGAAGAAACTAGTTTCTGAGTCTGATTCAGGCTATTTCTTTCCCACCTCTCACCCCAGCTATGTGATTTACACATCACTTAATGACTTATACACCATTTAATATTTTTTTGGTCAGGAAATCCCAAAGCATCTAAAACACAAGCAGTTGCAGTTAAGTTGCAACCAAAGGTATATGTGTGCCGGGTTTGGGGAAGAGAGTACTGCTGGGAAAAGGAGAGAGAGAGGAGGGAAGGAGGGAGGGAGGGAGAGAAAGAGAGAGAGAGAGAGAGAGAGAGAGAGAGAGAGAGAGAGAGGAGGGAGAGAGAGAAGGAGGGATAGAGGGAGAGGGAGGGGTGAGGGAGAAAGGGAGGGAGGGAGAAATTGAGAGAGGGGGTGGAGAAGGAGGGAGATGGAGGGAGGGAGGGAGGCAGAGAGAGTGAGAGACAGAGAGAGACAGAGAGAAGAATGTAGAAAAGAAATGGCCAGGAGGAAGCTGGTTGATAATCCTGTCCCATTC
>NW_011889197.1:1054242-1069288 GCF_000151845.1 Pteropus vampyrus
CTCTGAGAGAGACCTGCAGAGAATTGGTAGGGCAAAAAGGCTCCATCAGGCATTCATTCATCCATTCATTCATCCAACCAACGTTTACAGAGTGGTCACCATCCTTCCTGTCCTGTCAGGGTGAGGGACTCAGATCCCCAAACAGATCAACAAACCCAGGATTGCATATGGATCTTGGGGCAGGAAGGAATGAACAGGGTCCTAGGCAGGAACTTTTGTGACCCCTGCCTTAGACCTGAAGGTCAAGGACAGGAATAAGGTTAGGTGGTCAGATTTACCTCGCTTCCCACCTCCCTCCTGCTTACTATTCTGTCTTTCAATGACTACTCTTTTTTAACCCATCTCTGACCCTCTCTCATTATTCAGATCCCTATTTTCTGCTTTCCAAGTGCTCTCTCTGTTGGTTCTTGTCTCTCTTAGGTTTTGATTTATCAAGAGTTTTGAGAACTTAGAAGCTTTCCTTTTTTTCACTTGTTCCCCCCGCCCCACCCCAATGAAAGCCCTGGAGTTCCAGGTTCTGTCATATCCCCGAATCACCAGATTTCACAGAATCACAGGGTCTGAAAAACCTGAAAAGTCAATATGCTCAGTCTTTCCATGGCCGTCTTTGTGTCTGGCTGTCTCTCCCCATCATTCACCTTCGCTCCATCCTTTTCTCTTCTCTGGTTCTTTCCTCGCCTCCTGGTGTTTCCATCCTCTCTGTTCTGCAAGATGACAAGCGATCACAAGAGAGGAAGGGGAGCCTCTGTCCTAGGGCAGCTCAACTCTTCCCCATGCCCATGGAAAGATGGTGCTTCCATTACTGCCTCTTTGAGATGGGTCAGGTTGTCTTGCTTCAGTTCTATGCCTATCACTTCGTTGTTCCCCTTTGTATCCTCTGCTTCTTTTTTCAATCAAACTCACAGAAGAAGGAACTAGGCAATTTACTTTTCCCTTTTTGGAGAAGGGAGAATGCAGGGATGGAAGGACCCTGAAATATTTGGACTGTGTTTTTTGGTGTGTGTATGGAGCTTTGTTAAATCCTTCCTCGCTTTCTTCCTGATGTAAAGTACTTTAAGTAGGGAAATGCATGCAATGTTTGAGTGCTCTTTCTTCCCTGATTATCAAGGAAACTAGGCTCAATGGCTGACTAAGTTAGCAAGCCTAGGAAATTGCATGGGCTGGATGTGAACCACGGTGTGGCTATTTATTAG
Source organism: Pteropus vampyrus (assembly GCF_000151845.1). NCBI lineage: Eukaryota > Metazoa > Chordata > Mammalia > Chiroptera > Pteropodidae > Pteropus > Pteropus vampyrus. Next base: position 1,055,436 of record NW_011889197.1, read on the forward strand.
CTGTGCAAACTTAGGAAGATTACTTCATTTTTCTGAGCCTCATTTTCTCATTTATCATATGGAGACAAATTAGTAATTACTTCATAGATGGTGTATGAAGATTGAATCTATTAAAGTATCTAAAGTACCTGGCACAATGCCGGATGCGTACTCCTCATTTCAATTATTAAGCACATAGTAAATACCTCACGTTTGATTCTGCAGATTGTACAGAGCCTGGACCATGTTTGAGGTGGGGGGTGCAGAGAAGAAGCAGCTAGGACTGGGGAGATCAGATTACAGACATGATCCCCTCCCCTGCCTAGGGAGCCTGGGTCTAAGCTGAGGATGGGAGGGCCTGCAGCCAGGCCCCTCTCCCCAGGAGCTGGGGCACACATGAAAGCCTGTCATACCCCAGGAACCAGCCCGCTGAGCCAAGCATCTGGATGTTCTTAGATCTCTGTCTGGATTCCTTCTGCTTGTCTTGTAGAATCACTTATCAGCAACAGGCAGACCAGGGCTTTGGCCTTCCTCTCTGTGGTCCAGCCCCACTGCCTTCCTATCCATAAACACTGTGGAGCAGGGGACAGGAAGGTGGCTCCAGGACCTGCAGATGAGGCCGCCCTGCATGCTCTCCTCACCCACCCCCTGACTGAAGAGGCCGCTGTCTTGATGCTAAAGTAGGACCTCCCTTTGTGGCCGGCTGCCCTTAGCTCCCTACATCTTCAATTGAGGGGTGCTTAGGGATTGAGTGAAAACGTTGAAATTTTTTGGACCATATAAATATTGAGGGCTGCTTTCAGTCTCAGCTTGCCGCGCCGTTCTTGTCAAACCTAGCCTCTGTTACGGACCCCCTTCCCTTGGGCTTGGCTCCATTTTCTGAGGTTACACCAACGCTTCTATTCCTGACATGCACCTAGGGCAAAGACTGGTTATGGCCTTGGAAATAGACGGTTCCATCCGTGATGTCACCTCAGTCCTTGCAGTTCTGTGACTAGGAGGCATTCCAGGCAGGACTACCAGGCTGGGTGGGACAGGGAGGGTACTTCCAAGAGCAAGACATTGTTTTGAAGGACGAGGTTTTGGGACACCCCTTCAGGTCCCTGTGAAGCAAGAATGTTAAATCTCAGTTCTCGATTTGGTTTCCCACTCACGTGGCCTGGGACGCAGCCCCTCCCTCTCTCCTCGCTCTGCTTTCCTCACTGGGCCTTCAGGATGCTGCTCTCTGGTTCTTCACGTCACTGCTCTCTGCTCGGTCCCATCTGCAGGTTCCTCACCTCTTTTGGGGGGAGGGTCCTTGGCTCTGCTTTCTTTTTCATTCTCCCTTCTTGATATACTCAGACGGTCATGGCTTTGGAAAGTATCTGGGAGCTGGCAAATCCACATTTCTAACTCCAGCCCAAAGTTCCTCTGACTCCAGCAGACACACACGTGAAACTCGGGAAACAAGACAGCTCGGAATCCAGGTGACGCCCCCGGGGTGCCTGGTCTCCGAACACCCCGCTCCCTGCAGCCCCCTCTCTGCCGACCTGGCTGCCTGCTCCTGGGTCTGAGGCCCATACCTTTGCGGTTTTGCCTGACTCTTCTACGTCTTGCAGCCGCGTTCCGCACGTCAGCACATCCCATTGGTGCTACTTTTAAGCAGTCCTCAGTGCCCGGCTGCTTCGTGCTCCCTGCATTGCCACCTGCCCGGTCTTGGCCGCATCATGTCTCACTACAGTTCTATGATGGCTTCCTCCCGTCTCTGTTGCTCTCTGCTAGGACCTTCCTCCAGAGCGTACTGTCAGAATCTGTAAATGCATATTTACGTGTACCTACTTGTTTGTTGTCTGTGTCCCCCTGGTCTCCGAAACCTCATTGCTGTGTGTTTGTTTTATTCCTGTGATGCTCCTAGTACCTGATGTAGGCCTACAGAGAGTTCATGCTTAATGTTGGTTGAATATACATGAAACACTTCTTATGTTATCTCTGAAGCTTATGGCAATCTTGTGAGATAAGTATTATTATAATACCTTTTTTTTTTTTTTTTGGACAAAAGGATTTGAGGCTCAGAGAGGCTGAGTAATTGGCCCATAGACACAGAGCCAGGTGGAAGAGCCAACCTTGAACCTATGTCTGTCTGAGTGTGTGTGTATGTGTGAGTGTGTGAAGGTCTGTGTTCTTTTACCAGTATTGCACTGTGCAGGCAGCTGCGTCCTCTGTATGGAAGGCTGTCCATGGCTGCTTTCTCTGGTTACCCAATCACATTAAATGCTGCCATAAGAGACTTCTTCTCTACCCTTTAGGGCTCTTTATTCTCATGAAGCCCCACTGCCGAGCATGACTGCCTGCTGCCCTCTCAACCCTACCAAATCCATGGTTTCTCAGGGAACCAAGGGCCTAAAGTCCTGTTTGTACACCAAGCACAGGGCCTTGGGAGGTTTTGAATATTGCATGGCAGATGTAGCCACCTCAGTCACCTCCAACTGTAGGATTAGTTCTGTCCAAATTCTGCCACTGAGCAGGAGCCAGCTGCCCTTGCCTCGCTCAGTAATTTGAGGCCACTGTGGGCACAGCTGAGCCAGTCCAACGGTCTTCCCTGTTCCTTCCCATCCACAGCAGGTGTCATGCTCACATCTGCATCCCACAAGGAATACATTGGTCTTTTCTACAGGAAGGCAAAGGTTGAGGCGGAAGCAAAGCAGGCGTCTCTTTGAAAGCAGTTGGGGCTGCACTCCCAGACCAAATGGAAAGTGCCCTGAACGTGTGGACAAGGAAAGACAGGCGAAGATGGTCACCTTGCCCAGTGCCTGCAGGCAGACCCAGATGCACTGGCTGTTCCAGCTGCTTAGCAGACAGCTGCCTCCAGAGCAGCAGCAGACGCTTTTCCAGCTAGGCCAAGGCTGCCTGCTGGGAGTCCAGTGACGACTCCACGCGTGCCTCATGTGAACACCAGTTACTGAGATGCTTACTGCAGGACAAGCCTCCCAGGGGCCAGGTCGTGCGGCTGGGATGGTGACAGGTACCCAGTCGGGAATCTGTTGGTCATTGTCCAAACTTGTTGATGACATAGGACCTGATATACCGAAGCTCGGGGCTACATTTTTGTCAACCTTGGCAGGTAGGGCAGAGTCAAATGGCAGATTAAGTGATATTATTAAGAAATATTATCTATGAAGCTTCGTTCTTCAGCCACAATATTGGACATTGGACTCATTTGTCATTAAGTTACTATCTCTTCTTAAATAAATGTGCTTTTGCCTCACTAGTAGTAGATAGGCTTTGCTTTTCAGCTACCCTGCAGAAGGCTAAGCCTTGGTCTGGGCTTCCAGGCACAGTGGCTGGAACAGGGTGAGGGGCAAGCCCTGAAGTGGGCTCAGAATCTGGAAGCATAGCCTGAGTTATGCATTTTTGCTTCCAAACTCAGCTGACATAGAAATGTGCGTGTGTGCGCATACGCACACTTAATTTGCAACAAGCAATCCTTAAAGCAGCCCATTCAGGGCTATTGCTATTCTATAAAATAAATATAGATTAATAAATGGACTTCATGTTTTGCTTCAAAAACTGACAAGTATGCAGAAATGATTTCACAAACAAGCTAAAATGTTGTCTGTCTTAGCGTCGTTTGCTCAGATGTGGCAGGCATCTCCTGAATTCTGAGTTTTCAAGAAGATTACATGAGAGTTTACAACTGTGTTGGGATTTTTTCTTCACTTTAACTGGGATCTGGCTTCATCGTTTTGGATAAAATATTAATTGACATTTTTTTTATTAAACTCTTCTCAGAGTGCTACTAATACAAATTTAATACTAACTAGATGGGAGAGAGAATGAGAAAGATAAAAAAAAAGTAAGAGAAAAAAGAAAGGTGAAGGAAGGAAGGAAGGAAGGAAGGAAGGAAGGAAGGAAGGAAGGAAGGAAGGAAGGAAGGAAGGAAGAAAAGAAAAGAGAGAAAACAAGCAAGCAAGACAAAAGAATGAAAATGAGCTCTGCTTCCCTCCTGCAAGACCACCAGTTGGCTATGTTTGGGGCAAATCAAGCCCAGAAACAATGATGAGGGCACAACAGGACCCACTCCTAGTTCTGCTCTCACAATCGCAGGCATGGTATCCACCTAACTGCCTCAGATCAGATGCACTAGGCTCCATTGCCTTTGATCCAGTCACAAATTGCGATGGACATGAAACATGAAAACCAGTTTCTACCAAAACCTGCTAAGGCTATTCCATACCAACTAAGAGATGTACATGGGTCATAGAGAGTTGAACCTGGAGAGGGTCACAGCTCATCAAGTACAGCCCTCTGTCAGCCATGCATTATTGGCTCCTCTCCTCCCCACCTGTACCTACAGGTGGCTCCCAGGACCCATCACTCTTCTGAGCTGATCCTGACAATGGCATGAGATGCTGTGAATTTGGCTTCATCACTCATTTGAGACAGTTTTAAGTCTTGAGGCTAAAAGCATGTGCTGTGTGAGTCCAGTAGGCACAGGCCATGGATGAATGAACCCTTTGTGCTCTGTAATTTCAGTGTCCCATGCTCCTTCACTTAGAGAGAGGTGTTCCAGGCCTTTTCTACCCCTGAAGGACTTGATCCAGCTTTAAGTACCCCTCAGTGCCTAACTGGGTCTTGTACAAGTGCTTAGATGTCTTAGCTCCCTGCATTGCTGGTGATGCTGGCCCTGCCCAGATTGGTCCCTCAGCCATATTCCAGCACTGAGCTGCCCTGGGCACCTGACTGCCCTGGGCAGTTTCCCAGACTGCTTCACACCAGGCCCTGGCTTCCTTCTCTTTCTGCCTTCTGCCTTGGTTACAAGGGCCAGCGGTTTTTGCACCAATGCTTGTTTATATTAAGATAGGCTACAACTCAGTGGTGAGAAAATGAACGGAGTCAGAAAGGTAAAATGTCTTGTCAAGAACCCTGGGCTAGTTGGAAGCATAGTCTGGAGAGTATCCACTGAGTCTTTCAGCCTCGTGTCTGTAATTTTCCCCCTAGACCACACTCTGTGCCACGTAAACAAGTGGGAGCCCTGTGAACATTCAGACATAACACAGAACCAAGCACCATCAGATACCAGCTGCCCCACATGCCACTCTGCAGGCAGCTGTCCCTCCAACCTAGTACAGAGATTCACTAGTCTGTGGGTCTGTGTGCACACCAAGCAGGCCTGCCCTGCAGGTGGTGATTTGCATGGGGCAGCGTAACCTCCCACTTGAGGTTTTGCCTATCTAAGTTTCTATTCTGCTCTGGAGAGATGAAGAGCCTCTTTAAAAAGGAAGAAAAACAAGACACCGGTAACTCTCTGCTTGGACTTGGGCCTTAAGGTGTTTCAAAGCCTCCTATGGCTATTTCTGGCCCCATTGTCGTCGGGATCTGAGAGGAAGGCCTGATGGCAATTCTTTGCTTTAAAGGCAGAAACAGACATTGTTTCTCCAGGCTTTGATTTAATGGCCAAAAACAGTTATAGGAAACTGTTCAGCAGATGTTTTATGAAACTCAGAGAAGATTGGGTCTTTTAGAAGGGCTATTTTTAGACAAATGCTTCCTACTATTGGGGGTTTAGTGCTCACAAAAGGAACAGAAAACGGGTGAGAGAGAAAAAGAGACATGGAAAGAGCTTTGAACATTTTGGTGATCACATTTATTTTTTCCCTCTATTTTCAGTACGAATTAAAAGTACTTGGGAAACTACGGAGGATGAGGTAGAGGTGGTTCTAGAGAGCAGGGGTTCACTCCAGAGTTTCCTTTCCAAAATGAAGGTTTACTCAGTGCAAAGAAAGATCTATACATTTTTCACGATTCTCCACCTCCCACTCAATGTGGCAGCAATACGAAAATATTTTTTCTTCTTTTACGCTTTACTTTCTTGCCTCCCTTTGCCTGAATTAAGCTTTCCCTGTCTGTTCTCATCCCTTCTGCCTCTTTTACCTGTTTCACTGTGAGAGGTCGTTCACACTCCTCCAGGGAGCCTTACCTGAGCCCTCGAGGATGAACTGGTGTTACTCCTTTGTGATATGCTGGACACTGCATTTACTGCCTGGTTTCACAATCTATTTATGTATCTGGCTTCTTCCTTAGGCTTTAAGCTTGATGAGGTTGGGGACTCTGTCATAATTACCTTCTTGTGCTCATCATCTAGCACTTTAGTATGATAATAGGCACAGAATAAATGTTTATTGAGTGATGAGATGGATGGAAAAATAAATGGAGTGAGCAGATTAGGGAATTTTATCCAGTTGAAAAGATTTTACTTCATTTATAGGAATAAAAATTAACTTTTTTTTGTCTCTGATGTTCAAATCAAACCCAAATCTAATACTACTATAATAAAATAATTATTATATTTTGAGGTGGTTACTATTATTTCAAAGAAACTGAGGCTTTGGGACAATAAGTTAAAAAGCTGATGTGAGAGAATTCAGATTTGGATATTTAACTTCAAATCTTTTGTTTTCTCCACTCCACTAGGGAGACTAATATTGAAGGGAGCAGAGCTTTAAGAAAGCACAAGATCCCCTGTTAGGGACAAGGCATGAAAAAGGGAGGTGAGGAACTCAAAGTTTTCCTTCTCTTCCTTTATTTCTCTGGGACCACATTCAACTGGAACAGGAGGACAAGTGTGGCCACTTCAGATGAAGGCGGACAAATGACCTTCCATGTTCTCACTTGTCCCGAGGCTTCTGGCCAATGTTTCAAAGTCAGGTGACTAGAACAAAGGCCAATCACCTCCAACTTTCTGGAAAGTCCGGGAACTCAGCCCAGGAAACATGAGGTTCTCACTTTGTTTGACCCTCACTTATCACGGTCTCCTTGCTTTCTCAAGCCCTTATCGGACACTTTCCAGAGAGTCTTTTTAACTGGCTGAGGTTTAAGTAAGTTCTGATATCTGGAGAAAAAATCATTGTCATTTGTGGGAGGGCCAATGACCACTGTGCTCTGGGCAAGAGTTTTAGGGTTTCCTGGATGCTGAACCCAGGCCGAGCTCCCTTTTATGTTCCATGGCTCTTTAATGAAGTTTCCATACCCTTTTATTTTTTTTAGAGCTATCTTTTTTTTTTTAACTTACTGTGTTGTAGTTACTTTGCTAAGTGCACTAGAAAATGCCCTCACTTATATTTAAGCACATCATATTAAAATGCTTTCTTATTATGAAGCAACATTATTTCTTTTGTCCTCAATAACTCTAAGAACTGAGTTCTATTCTTACCTTCTTTTTCCAGATTGAGAAACTGGGTTGGTTAGAGGTTGAGTAAATTTGCTCAGAGTTACCCAGTGAGAGAATGAAATGCTGGAGAATTCAAGCTCAGTTTTGGCTGACACCAGAGGCCAAGTTCCCAAAGCCTTCACTATAGATTTCGATTTCCCATTGGATCTTGACTGAGATCCAAAGCTCTCAGTGGAACCTTTCCTTTCTGATATTTGTACACTCATTCAGACAATCTGTATTTCTAACCTTCCCCAAAGTTCTCTTCCCCTTTCTAAGACACTTCATAGCATTTCTTATTCTGACTGTTAAATTCTGTAGGCAAGGATAGAGACACATTCCCTGCTGAAGGAAAGTGGCCTCGAAGCGAAAGAAATGCTGACAGATATGGCATGTCAGTGGCTTTGCGTGGTACTTTTATAGAAGCAGAAACAAGAGAATATTAGAGAGAGCTAGCAAAGTATTTTCCAGGGAATAAAGGTAACCTTTACCCAGGCCATTGCCAACCCAATATTGACCTTTTGCTTATCTGCTGCAATTGAGCCACTGGGACGGAGCTTAGCAAATATTCGTTGAACACTTCTGTACCAGTCAAGCTAGGCTAGGTTATGCTGTGGTGACAAGTGCTAAACCTTAGTGGCTTGAGACGATACTTACTCATGTTAACAAGAACATCTCAGGTTGACAAGGGACTTTGTTCCATGGTATCTGAGTTACTCTGGGCCCCAGGCTGATAAGCAGCTGTCACCTGACACATGCCAGAGAGAAAAACAGAATGATTGAAACTATCTGCTGGTTCTCCAAGCTTCTGCCAGAAGTGCTTTAATTTCACCAGTGAAAGCAAGGCCACTCCCAATTTCAAGGACTCAGGGAAGTGAGATTCTACCATGTGCCCAGATTGGGGAAGAAGTACAATCTATGGAAAACAAATATGATATACTTAATATTCAGTTAGGTATTGTCGAATAAACAAAATAAACATGAGTCTTGATTCTGCCCCCAAGGAGCTTTTTATGTAGTTAGGGAACTAGGACTTACCACACGTCAAATAGTTGAAGAATATTATGAGTTGATAGAAAATAATATGTCCTAACATACCACAAGGGAAGGAATAGTAGAATTTTAGGTACCGTGTTCCAAGTCCTGAGGAGGCAAATGAGAATCTAATCTGAAAAAAAAAAATAAAAGGGCTTAGTTAGTGTGATGTTCAAATGCAAAGAACAATTACACAAATTTTGGAGATGGGAGGCAACTCAGAGATAATCAGATTTTGTCTCTCTCATCTAACTCTTTACTAATAAAGTCTCCACTAAAAATTTAGATCTTCTTGTTACTTGTTCTTCTGATAAAGTACAAGAGCTAAAAACAGATCTTGTATTATCTTTTATTTTCAGTTCTTATCAAATGTCTGAAACACAGCAAGGCTTATTACATGTTCTTTGGATGAGTTAATCCTGCAGAGCGCATTTTGTAACAAGTTCCTTAGAAGAAAGGAAGCCTGAAGACCGCCCATGGAGAGTCATCAGCATCATCACCTGGGCTCAAAGAACTCTTTCCTCAGTGACAGTGACCATTTCTCAGCACTGCTGTTCTTTCTCCAGGAGATCAGCTTGCTCTTACTCAGGCCTACCACATACCTTCTGTTCCTTGCACATCTTCTTACCTACACCTTTTGCCTGGCCATCCTAGGAAGAAAATACTAGTTTCCTACAATAGTAATTATGTAGAACAAGTATACTTCTCCATCTCAAACCAGGGTCAGTGTAGCCAAGAATCCTAAAAACACTGAGTTTTTAATGCTGGCCTCCATAGGGACCCTCCAGTCCATCGCTGTTGTTTCCTTTGCAGAAACTGAGGCTGGGAGAGAGGACACCCTCCCCAAGGCTTCTTATAATTCACTGGGAGGTCTGGGCTAGAATTCAGGTTTCTTTGACTCACATTTCACTGCTTTTTATATTGTATTTATAGATGCATATGTCTGTTTAGACTTGTTGATAAACTTTACATTGATACCGAAAACCTTATATATTTCCCTTTCTATCAAGACAATGTTTAAAGCAATACAGAAATGACTTTAAAAAAATAAAAATAATGTGGTTTACATGCAAGGAGAAGAACAATCTTATACGCAACATAGACACGTGATCCTATAGAATACCTCTGTTCACTAAGCAAACTTCCCCTGCATGAAAGACATCGGTGCTGCAGGGGGTGGATCTTGAAATCTCAGATGAAGCAGACCATCTCTTTAGGATGGCGTGAATAGGCAGGATCTGATTTTCATTAGAGGTTGTTGTAGTTTTGTGGAAAACAGATGAGATTCGAAACCAGATTTGACTCAAATCCCAATTGTATTTGATTTCTGAACTTCGATTCTGTTATCTGTAAAATAGGTTAATAATCCTGCCTGGCTTAATTTATATGGTTGCCTGCACATCAGTTAAGACTCTAAGGGTAAAGGGGCTGGGTGAACTGTATACATTAGTTGTTGCTGGTTCATGGAATTTAGCACCTGCAAGATTATTTCTTCTCCTCAGCTTGAGGCAGAGATGGACGGAAAGTGGAGTTATCCAAGGTCATTGACTGTGGCCATGTTTCCTAGTTCGCCCATTACTGAGGGTGTCACAGGAAAGAGGGTAAAAAGAGAAAGTGGGAGAGTGGGCGATGGAAGACCTGATGAGGGGCAGTTGGGGACCACGGAGGATGGGAAAGGCAAACAACGGTCTCAGAAACGAGGGTAGAGTTAAAATTATCTGACAACAGCGATGATATTGTCTCTCACTTCTCTTCTCTGAAAGCACTTGTTCTCCAAAAATAAACCAAGAGCAGAAAGGCGATATAACACTGTGGTCAATGCTATGGGCTTAAGAGTCAGACTAACTTGAATCTGAATTCAGATTTACACATATATTTCTTTAGACAAATTATTTAACATCTTGTAGCCTCATGTTTTTTTCTTTCAGCAAAATGGGAATGATAATACCAACTCTCTTAAGTGTTGTTAAATGAGATGATGTATGTCAACAGGCCAAGTATAAGTATGCAGTTAGTTTTGGTTCTATTATTATTAATAATGTCATTATTAGTAGGAGAGTTGCTTCTTAAACTTGAGCTGAGACATTATGCACCCAGGCTCCTCCCATACAAAGGAACCCAGAGTCCTTGTGTACTTTCTCTTTTAGCCCCTCCCTAATAAACTTGGGCTCCCTTTCAAGCAGTCTTAATTAATTAAATTTTTATTGAGAATTTCTTAAGTGCCAGCTGTAACTGAAGGCAAAGGAGACACTTCATTTACCCATAAGGAGCTCAGTGAATTAGGACCAATTTAAGAATTCCACAAACTGGTATAATTTTCTTTATTTCTGATGGTCCAATGGAAAGTGCATGTAAAAATATACAATACTCTCAAGGTCCTATTAAAGGTATCATAGCTGCACACCTCAAACCCCTGATAGTAGATGAACTTCCACCACAGCCTTGTATGGAAATGCAAGCTTTGCTCCCAGAAAGCCTCCACTAACTACATTGTTATAACTGGTATCATAATTAACTAAGATGAGACTCTATTTCCTGTTTTTTAAAGCCATGTTTGCTGTAACCTAGGATAAATAAACCCTGAAATGGTGGTTAGACCAGGAAGCATTTTTAGGGCTCATATCCCGTCCTGGCAGGGAGACAAGGTCAGATGAGGTAATGGGTCTTTCCATGGCTAACTGCTGTGACAGCTGCCATGTTAATAATGGTAGGAGCATCAAAACAGCAAGAGGTCCAGTGAGAGAAATGCTGAATTTTCATTTTCATCCGCACAGGGAAATGCGATCTGAGGCCGTCATGCTTATTTTGTTCATGTAGGAATTAAAATTAAGTGAGAAATATTTGAACCCATCTCTCCTTGGATGCGTAGGAGACTCATGACCAGAGGAAATAAATAACAAAGCACAAAATAATAATAATAATAATAATAATAATAATAATAATAACAATAATAATATAAAAATAAACCCTTTGGAATCATATTTTAGATTTGGAGGGAAAACATATAGTCCAACACCTCCAGTTTCTTTTTTGGAGGGCGGAGTGCAGGGCTTAAATGAGATAGAAGATCTGAATGCCAGTGAGGCATCATTGAATGTCTGTAAAATAAGAAGTAGTTTTAATATCAGGGTAATATGAGATCTAGTCTTCCAGTTCTATTAGGGAAGAGAGGTCCCAAGTCCCTCTCGCTCTAGCAAAGTCCCCTGAACCTTAATTTTCAGCAGAGTGGTTAGAATTTCTACTGTCAAGCATTTGTCGGCTGATCAGATAATGACATCTACTGGTAATGTGGTCTGGGGAAGACCATAAAATAAGAAGACCAGAGAATAGAATGTAGTCCTATTGAACATTGGTCCTATTGATATTGGTCCTATTGATATGGTCCTATTGGTCCATAGCAATTTGGCTATGATCCCAATCAAATCTGAGCTTTGCTTTCATTATTTATTAATTGGAGAAAAAACAGTTTGCCCCCCAGATTCATCTGGAAGACAAATGAATTAAAAGTATAAGTGTTTTGAACTTAGAAAAGAATATACAGATGAATAAAATGCTTTACTTCCCTGTCTTCCAACTCCATGGTCTTGCCTCCAGTCAAACTCTTTTGCCTGGACTGTAGAATTTTCTGGCTGTCTTCTCAAGCTACATTTTGGCAGCAGAGTGACAAGGAAGGGCAGGTTTGGCGTTCAGAGAGAGTATCTAGCCCATGGATGTGGGTGGCATATAACAGAGCCAGGAGAATTATTACTCTCACTGGCTCCCTTTTTCTGTTCCAAGGTCCCTCCATGGGACGATTTTCTCACCTCTTTTCCAATTTTGGGGGAGTGCACAGGCACTGCATAGACTTTGCCTCTTTCATAAGCACGACCACAGGGTATACAGCTGTGTGGTCACCCTTTCTTACTCTTTCTGGCCTGGTGGGAGGAGAAAGGGCGTTGGGCACATTTTAAAACCATTTCTATAAAATCGATGCTGCAAGTCAATGAGTAGCCTGAACTCAGCTTTCCAGGCAGGGTTTGCCAAAGAACAAAGACCTGATTCATGGTAACTCATTGACTGCCTTATTTGTAATTTCCCCCCTTAATATTATAAATGCAGGCAACCGGGAATGCAGGCTTCCCAGATGAGGATTTGCACAAATCATTTTTGTTTTCTATTTACTGTATATTTCCTGTCTACCCCCACCCCCAACCCAAGGCCCCCATGGAAACACCATCACTCTGGGGAGAGGAACTGGAGAGCCCTTTGTTTAGAATCGAGGGGAGCCAGACTTGTGAGGGAGAGAGAGAAGTTTGCAGGGCACTTTCCACTGTCCTCTCAGAACCCAGTGCAATAGAGTGGGTGGTTCCCCAAAGTCTGTTGACAAATGACTAAAATCCAGGTCTTTGAGATAGGAGGAAGAGACTGGTTGCAGGTCTCTGTGAAGGAGGCTCCTCACCCACCACCCTGCTCCCCCTGAGTGTTTTCGAAGTGTGCTATGAGCTGTGTGGGTGGCTGTGGCTTCAGAGTGTTCAGTAAGTCAAAAGCTTCCTCAGAAGATCTTCATGCAGAAATTCGATTCTGCTACAGGGAGAATCGGGGCTGCTGACTTATACTGAGTAATTCAAACAACATTTGGCACATTCATTTGCATGCAAAAGCTTCATAAAAACTGTTCTGCTCTTCTCCGCAAGTCCTGATTCACATAGGCGGAAAACAACCACTGGCATAGTTTCCTAAAACTTAGCATTTGAACTTCTCTGCTCCTCGGGACTCTGAATAAAGGAGTAAAACATTGCAGGCAAGGACCCCATTGAAGGGTAGAAAGGTTGAAGCACAGAAATGTATTAAAAGATTTGTCTAAGATTCTGTTTCTTTTATTTCTTTGTTTGTTTATTTGTTTGTTTTTTTATTATTATAGTGACATCGGTTAACGAAATCCAGTAAGTTTCAGGTATACGATGTAACAGTAAGGCATATATATATTGCATTGTGTCACTGTTTCTTTTGATTCCAAATTCTATAATCTTGTAAACTATATCAGAAAAATAAAGCCAAGTTTTCATTTTCATATTTTTCTTGGTCAGATTTATCTATGCTGATATGTCATAGGGGAAGTGATATAGGCCAGCATCTTCCAATACAAATGCTCTCATCTTTTAAAAACAGAAATTTTTAGAAAGTATAAGAATAATATATTCATATGGTAATGAAAAGTCAAATAGAACAGAATATTATGAAATGAAATGTGAAAGTTGACAATCCCACCTTACAGTCAGTCAATCAATCACACTCCCAAAAAGCAATCACTTAAATTATTTCCATTTTTAGTTTTTTGGTAATTTAATTAATTCCATATTATATGTAATACACTTCTACTGTTACCTCTTGATTTAATCACTTAAATCATATCTACTGACCAAATAGAAAACATAAAATCTGTAGTTCACTTACACTACACCCAACCCCATCAGTTTCCTAATCTTTGATTTTTAAATTTTTCCTTTAGTTATCGTTATAACTTTGAGCAATACACCTCAAATTTTTATTTCCTAATTCATCATCTTTGAACATCTCATCTTATACCATGTAAAATGAGAAATTAGCACTTCCATGTTTCTCTCCACCTTCTAATATCATCAAAGTTTTAATATTTGCATTCAGTTTTGTAACC